>NW_021681584.1:35265-41890 GCF_001412515.2 Diachasma alloeum
GTTCTATGAACCATGGGAGACTCCTAGACCCCACTGGACAATGTTGTCACAATTGCCATTTTCAATTGAAAACAGACATCATCTTTAGAGACATTTGTCATCTTTAAAGACTTCTGCACGCCATTTTTCGAGCCGCTCTTTCATTTGAGCCAAAAAAAACATTCATATCTTGTCTGACATCTCTGTTACAAACTCTGGTCATCAACTCTGGTTTTCAGTTGAAATTGGAATTGTTAATTTACACAATAATAGGATTGCATTGACGATTTTTTCTTAACTCGCAAAAATCTTCAAACAATTTGCTATCGATTGGTGATAAAATTTTTTGGAAATAATGAAATAGAGGGGATAACGCCTTTTTTTCAGAGATGATTTTTCAAAAATTTATTTTTAAAAAAGTACTAACTAGCAAATGTTTTTTATTAGCTCGCAATTTTCTTCAAAACTACTTCAATGAGGAAAAAAATAAAAATTTGGAATATCTATACATGAGGGGCTAATTGATGGGATCTCTGATAGATGGAGTTTTAGAGGGAATGAAGCCCCCAGACTGATGAATTCAAATGAAATGTACGAAATTACGCGTGACTATTTTATTTTTATGGGGAAAGTTTGTATTGGTTATTCTTAAATGTTGACTTGTTGCTCAATTGTTGGACTGAGGAGATCGCAAGGGGCATTAATTCAGGGTTGAGTTGCCTATACACTGTTAAAAATTCTTGTCCGAAATTTCCGGTACACTTTTTGGAAATTTTCATCGAATTTAAATACCACTGAAATTTCAAGGAATTTTGTCATTGAAAATTCAGAATTTTGTAGAAAAATCAACGAGACCTGTAAATTTCAGTTCCATTTTCCCTGAGAATTAATAGAAAACCAGAAAATTCGGGTAAATATATTCTTGAATTTCCAGGACAGTGACACTGAATGCGATTTAGGGGAAAACAAATCGTAAAGTTTCAGATTTCACTGAAAATTTAATGTAATTTGGCACCAAAGGTTCACATTAGATTAGAAATTCAAATAAATTGAGAAATTCTCGTCTTTAGACTGCTTAAACTTCTGGAATTTTACTCAATTTTCAGTGAAACCTGAAATTTCATGATTTTTTTCACTCAAATGGCATTCAATGTCACTGTCACTGTCACTGTGTGTAGTCTTACCTTTCGAATATCTTCTAAGTGATGAATTTCTGGGGATAGACCACCGTGTACGCAGAGAAATTGCTGGTTCATGAGGGCAGCAAGTGGTAAACAGTCAAATGCGTCCATACATGCGTCGTAAACCCTTTCAGAGTACTTTATTTTACCTGTAAAGTGAGAATTAATGTGTGAATACCCCAGTTTTTTCCTTTTTTATGTGAATAATCCAAATTTGTACCTTTGCAATGTAAATTTTCGCGAGCGAACAGTAAAATTGTGGAGTTTTTGGTGGAAAGTGCAGGGGACAAATATATTCTCCTGCATTTTCTTGGAATTATTTGCTTATGTTTTTCTTGTTGTGAAAATACGGGAAATAACTATTTATTTTTACCTCTTGCTAATTTTAGATTGAAAAAAAAAAATTGACATTCGAGGAAAATTGAGAATTAATGCGTGAATTTTCTAGTTTTCTCCATAAAAACTACGGCACAGGAATTTTTATTTGAAGTTTAGGAGAAATTTGTATCGCTTCAACGTAATTATCCTCGAACAAACAGTAAAATTTGCGCATTTTTCGTGGAAAGCACACTAAACACAAATACATTCTTCTGCATTTTCTCGCAATTTTTCGTTTGTTTTTCTTCCTGTGAAAATACGTGAAATGCCTCTATTTATTTTTGCCTCCTCCTAATTATAGACTGAAAAAAATACTCTTCGAAAATTTTAAGGGACCTTCTCTTCACTCTGAAGGACATTCGAGGGAGCTTGATTGACAGGCCAATGTGGGACGAACGATTGAAAAAGGGACAATCATCCGCCCTCAATTCTCTAACTGTATTTTTGGAGAAAATTTCGAGATAAACAAGCTGCTATGAAACAAATGATTCAGCGGAATAAACCGGGTCGTTGCGATTTTCAACAACTAGCCTTCTCGTATTTTTTATATACCACACATGCTCGGGTGCAAACAATCGCTTTTGGCTGGGGTATGAGGGATTACGAAAGATTCCGCCCGCTGTGGGTGTAAGCACGTGTTTGACTGGACCACTGCCAAGTCGTTCCAAGTTTCACATCGTTCTGTTTTTTTCTTCTACTCTGCGACATTCTTTGGGAATTTTTCAAGTGGATAATTTGAATTTTCAGAGCCTAGAGATATATGTATGACAAGTTTAATTTTTAATTAATTATCCGGAATTAATGGAGATAACGATTTTTTTTAGATTTTTCACAATGAATTTTGTTAGTTTTGGAGACAAAAGTTAATTATTTGAAATACACGAAGGACTTTCATTTGATTCCTGTCTTTTCTCTCGAAATGTGAATTGTTTTATATTTTTTAGGATAATTTTTTCGTAAAAATGTCTTGATGAAAATAAATTGTCAAGAATTGATGTTCAGATTAATTAAAGATATCTTAATTAATTAAGAGATAAAATAATAAGATTTCGAGATATACTCCAAGAATTGATCATTAAATAAAATCAGCTTAATTTCTTTAATTAGGGGTGGGTGGGGTAAAACGGACATTTTAGACTTTTTTAAAATTATTCATAACTCAGAAACAAATTGATCAATTGGGCTCAGTTTAGACTCGTCACAAAGGGGAAGAATTGTTCTTTATATTGAAAAAAAAAATTATTGAATTTTATCAACTTTTCAACCCCCCATTAACATTTTTAAAAAATTCAAAAGTGTCCGTTTTACCCCAACCTCCCCTAATCACAACATTTTTAATTTTTTTAAATTTTTGCCGAAATATCACATTTATCTTCTTTTATGTCGCGAAATTCTTATAAAACTGAATAATGCGAATTTTCATATTCAAGTAGAAAAGTAAAAAAACGGGATATGCAAATGTCACTTTAAAATTAAATTTGAACTGATATTTGTAAAGCTAATCAAGATTATAAAATTTTAATACTATTCTTTTCAGTAGAAGATAAAAAAAATATTCACTTGTCCCAGAATTTTCCATCGCAATCAATATAAAAGAAACAAATATTCTCCTAAAAAATTGAAATCAATTTTTAAAAAATCCATTTGCATTAGATTGCCTTGTAAATATTTCAGAAACTAAGCGAGATAGCAAAATTTTCGTCTCAACATTTTTCGTAGAAAATCAAATTCTCTACAAAAAAGGTCATATCAAAAATCCTCGTAGACCTCTTCATTCTCGAGATATTCTCTAAATTATTTCAACATCAATTTTACATCGACGACTTGCCTCCGATTTTTTTCATCTTCCAACCGATAAAAACGAAATAAATATTCTCTCACGATCAACTCACATTCTTGCTTAAACGTGAAATATTCTGTGAGATGCCTGCACTCGTGGTTGCCTCTGAGTAGGAAGAGTGTCGTTGGATGGCACAGTTTCAATGCCCACAGGTACAGTACACACTGAAAGAGAATGAAAGAAAGAATTAATGAAATACTCTCCAACAAAGAGAGGAAAAAATTATAACTGATATTAATTGGTTCACGAGAATCTCTCAAAGCGAATGAAAATGTCTTGAAGGCATTTCAAACTGGAAAGAAACAAACCCTCTCCGAGAATTGAACGAATTTTTCAGAAGGAAAATAAATAAATAAAATGGAAGGCAGAGAGGATAATGCTATCCACACACGATTTGGATTTTATCCGTCAGCTTTTCATGCGCCTGAGACTCGTGAAAAGGCACGAAAAGGGGATTTTCACTGGGGGATCACGACATCAGCTACAGTTTCAAATATTGTGGACTCACTCTCCTGGCGAATTTTGGTTTACATTGCCCGTTTGGCTTTATCTGTCATTAATTCTGGTGATTTTCCCGGTGGAATAATAGCTTTATCTTAATTATCCAACGCGAATGGTCGTGCGAACGAAATGCTGTGGACATTTGGGTTTAATTTAGAGGGAAAAAATCGTGGCATATGACTACCAACTACGAATTAATAACAAATTACAGTGAAAATTCAGTGAAATACTAAACTTTTGAGCTGAATTTCCAATCAAAATACGAGTATTCAATACGAAATTACTCTGAATTTTCTATTATACGACAATTCAAGAATGTATTTCCATGAATTTTCACAATTTTCATTTTCATGGAATAGTTAAACGAAAATTTGCACTTTCCATTGATTTTTCCATGGAATTTTGGATTATTAACGACCGAATTGTTTGAAATTTCAGTCGAACTATAAATCGATAAAAATTTCCAAGAAGTTTACCGGAGAGTTCAGACAAAAATTTTCGACAGTCTAGCTTTATCTTAATTATCTCCCATGAATGATCATGCGAACGAAATGTTGTGGATATTTGAATTCAATTGAGATATTTCAATTTGATTTATATCAAATTACATTAAAATTCAATGAAAAACCCATTTTTTAGTTGAATTTTCAATCGAAATAAGAATATTCAGTATCAAATTACCCTGAACTTTCTACTACACGACAATTTAAGAATATATTTCCATGAATTTTCTCGATTTTTATCAATTTTCATAGAATAGTTGAACAAAAATTTGCAGTTTCCATTGATTTTTCCATGAAATTTTGCATTATCAACGACAGAATTCTTTGAAATTTCAGTCAAACTATAAAAAAAACTCCGATAAAAATTTCAACCAAAAATATTCAATATTCTTAATTATCTTTCACGAATGATCATACGAACAAAATGTTCTGGACATTTGAATTTAATTTAAAGGGAAAGAAATTGTGGAATTTCAAATTACACTGAAAATTTAATGAAATAGTAACTTTATGAACTGAATTTCCCATCAAAATAATGAATTTTCTATTATACGATTAGTCCAAAATAGATTTCACTGGATTTTCCCGATTCCTATTAAGTTTCATGGAATAATTGAACAGAAATTTACAGTTTCCATCAATTTTTCCATGGAATTTTCGATTATCAATGACAGAATTCTTTGAAATTTCAAACTATAATCCGATAAAAATTTCAACGTCTTAATTATTTTAAAAGTCTCATTATCTTCCACGAATGATCATGAGAACTAAATGTTATGAACATGTTATGCATTTAATTTAGAGGGAAAAAACCCTAGAATTCCAAATTTCACTGAAAGTTCTAGGAAATACCAATTTTTTAAGTTGAATTTCTCATCAAAAAATGATTATTCAGTGTCAAAATACCCCGAATTTTCAATTATACAACAATTCAAGAATATATTTCCACGAAATTTTGGAATATCAATATCCCATAAAATTAATTTCAAATAATCGATTTGGACTATCATAATCCCATAAAAATTTCAACCAAAAATATTCAACTGTCTATCCCTCTATCTCCATCACCTCCCATGGCCGATCATGCTACCGAACGCTATTACTCTCCATTACATAACTATTGAGCCACCGAGCATCTGGATCGAGTTGAAAACATCCCGACCTGTTCCATTGAATATATGGAGAAATAAAGTGTGATAAAAATTCACCGAATCGTGGGTGACCTAACAATTTACCTTCGCCAACGTTGTAACAGGTGTGGCACGTAAACTATAACACTTGGCATCGTGAAATGAATTTAATCTCCCGCCACGTTTTCGTATAACATTCGAGCATTAAAAGTTCTTTTTTTTCCCCGAAGCTACGCTTTGATCCACTGTGGAGTATTATTTCGCTCGGTTGAATGTTCACCTTGAAAACTTTATTTTTTGGAGTTGTACTGAATGAAACTGGCTGTTATCATGGTGAACGTGGGAATGTTTTTAATATAATTGATTATGCGAGTGAATTTTCTTACTCACCTCGATACTAAAATAGCCCCTGTCCACGTAATCCCCGAGGAAGAGGTATTTTGTTGTGGATGGTGGTCCTCCAACCTCGAATAATTTCATGAGGTCGTAGAACTGTCCGTGAATATCACCACAAACTGAAACAAATAACAAAAATACTCATTAAAAATTACTCTTCAAATTTCGAGTGAATAATGCTTCAAATATTTTATCAACAAGCCTTCCATCGATCGGAAAATCTATTGAACAATGCACCGCATGAGTGATTCAATCTTCAACTTTGTGGATTTGAATTCAATGAAAAATTCAAATGCTGCCACTTGAATTTCACCAAAAATCCAACAATGTAGGGCTTTAAAGTCCATTTGCATTGGCTTTCCTTGCGAATATCTCCAAAACTAAGAGAGATAGCAAAATTTTCGGCTCCACATGTTTTCCAGGAAATTAAATTCCCTACAAAAAAGCTTTTGTCGAAAATCCTCGTAAACCCCTTCATTCTCGAGATATTCACTGAATTATTTCAACGTCACGTTTACATCGATGATAATCCAATCTAACAAGTCCCTTTTTCCCTCGAAATTTTTTTATTCTGACCGGCACCTAGATGTAGTTGAACCGTAACATTCTTTGTGATTCTCATAGACGATATTCACATAGACGCCTCCGGATATTAAAAGCATCGTCCCTTAAGTCTCAAAGCTACACCTGCTTCCCCCCCCCAGCCTCTTCATACTT
>NW_021681584.1:42293-62615 GCF_001412515.2 Diachasma alloeum
ATACTTACCCCTCCTCCCCCCCCCCTAGAGATTTATTTCCCGTAAAAATCGGTATATGGAACCGACTACAATGCTTATAAATCAATAGCAATGAGAAGATAAACCGTGGCCCCTGTGAGACCAGCGACACATCCGGCGCCAGCGTTAACGTTAATTGAACGCCTGTGACGCCTCAGAGGCGTCTACAATCCAATAAGCAATCTCGTGTATCACTGGGGCATTTAATGCAATCAGAGGACTCCCCTGTCCAAATAAAGCCTGAATGAAAAAATAATTAAATGGCCACCACTTGAAAAGCATACAATCATCCCAGCCCATGTGATCCAATCATCATTATCCCTAATTCCCAATTACCGAACTCGGTGCATTATTTTCCCTCCCTCAATTGGGTGCAGCTGAAACTGGTGAACGATTCGCCAGCGGAAAATTCGATTTAGGGGGTTCTAGGGGGGTTGAAACATTTTCAAGTTTGGAGTGGACTCGTTCGGACTTGAATAAAATTAGTTCAGGGGATTGTTTGAAACCGCAAAAAATCCATGGATTGAGTTTTTCGGTGACGAAGATTCTCTTAGAGAGATTCACCAGTGGAAGATGCGATTTAGGGGAATCTAGGGGAGTTGAACTCGTTCGCATTTGAATAAAATTAGTTCAGGCGATTGTTTGAAGCCGCAAAAAATCCCTGGATTGAATTTTTCGGTGGCGGAGATTCCCCTGGAGAGAGATTTGCCAGTGGAAGATGCGATTTAGGGAAATCTAGGGGGGTTGAAATATTTTTAAGTCATGAATAAACTCATTCGCAGTTGAATAAAATTTATTTATACGATTGTTTGAGGCTTGAATGCTCAAAAATTCCCGAAATTGAATTTCTCGGTGACGAATGTTCTCCTAGAGAGAGATTCGCTAGCGGAAGATGCGATTTAGGGGAATCTAGGGGGGTTGAAACGTTTTTAAGTTTGGAGTGGGCTCGTTCGGACTTGAATAAAATTAGTTAAGCGGATTGTTTGAAGCCGCAAAAATTCCCTGGATTGAGTTTTTTGGTGACGAAGATTCTCCTAGAGAGATTCGCCAGTGGAAGATACGATTTAGGGGAATCTAGAGGGGTTGAACTCGTTCGCATTTGAATAAAATTAGTTCAGGCGATTGTTTGAAGCCGCAGAAATTCCCTGGATTGAATTTATCGGTGACGAAAATGCCCAGAGATTTCCCAGGGGAATATGCGATTTAGGGGGATCTAGGGGGGTTGAAACATTTTTAAGTTGGGAGTGCACTCGTTCGCACTTGAATAAAATTAGTTCATACGATTATTTTAATCCGCAAAAATCCCCTGGATTGAATTTTTCGGCGACGAAGATTCCCCTAGAGAGAGATGCGCCAGTGGAAGATGCGATTTAGGGGAATCTAGGGGGGTTGAAACATTTTTAAGTCATGAGTAAATTTCTTCGCACAGGAATAAAATTGGCTCCTATAATTGTTCGACCCCCAAACCCTAAAAAATCCCCTAAATCGAATTTTTCACTCTCTAATGTTCCGTCAATTGCGGCATCATTTCAATTACATCGCGCGTATAGAAAGTCCTCATGGCTATTGGATCATTGACGTTAACTTCTCGAAGCACTTCAATGTACTCCATAGTTCGGTGGGTTTGATGGTGATACTCAGCCACAATATCGAGTTGATGCGAAGTGCAATACGCCATAACTTCCGGGGAAACCAGGCCATTTGTCGTAAATGATAAGTTAGTGATGGTAATAATATTGCCAGGAATTATGGAACAAAGGGCTGATGCATCTTCCTGGATGATAAATATTTTACGAGTTGAAGGTATCCATATCCATTGAGACGGAGCTACGATGAACATCATTTGGCTCTCATAATGTTGAAAAAAGAAAAAAAAACATGGGAACGAGGACTGATAAGGGGTCCACACGTCAGATCGATGGATTTGCATGCAGGTGACGATGGGTCGATGAATGAAACAGTTTGCAGGCGAGTTGTGAAATATGCAATTGTTGGAAATAAAGCGTAACTTGAAAAGTGCAACACGAAGAACGTAATTGGGTGAAAATCCAAGATTATCATTTTCAGTCCCATTCATCGGCGATTATCTCCGCAACGAAAGGTCCTACGAGAAAATGTAACAGAACATTTTTTGTCGGAAATTTAATTCTCCACAAAAAGTGTCTTACGACATTTTCACCTAAAACCAACCGTTTAGAAGACAAATAACCATTTATGAAAAAGGAAGAAGTGAAGTGATGGAAGAAGACTTAACAGAAAGGTCTGTCTTCAATTTTCATTAACTCGAGATCGGCAGAGTGAAATTCATCGATTTTTTTTCATTTTAAAGGTACTTTTCCGGCCTTGAAAATGAGCTTTGACTAGTCCAAATCCCATCATTTGTTCTCGAGATATCGGCGATTTACCAAGACTCATTTATGAGTTTCCCCTGGCTCTCGATAAAAACATGAACCGAACTGTTTACTCCGACTACAAAGACAATAAGTCAACGAAACTTTCCGTAAATACAGACCAGCACATCCAACTTCTCAAAGTATAACATCGAAAATGTTCAGCCAAGTGACTTTTTCATGCACGACAAACAAACAAACACAGCAAAAGATAATTTCCATTCGGTAATAATCGATTGAACCCGAAGGACACGACGAACATCATTTATGACATTCCGAATGCTCCCCAAAGAACAACAAACGCCATTACCTATTATTCCTACCGACCAATTACATTATCACCGGGAAATAGCTGTTGTCGTGCTAAATTAATTTTGTATACCGCCTCCTCCCCCTCCACTCACAGCGTCGGACACATCTGACGAACACGTTGAAACTAGAGATGTGAGTGACAGGTATAATCGGTCAAATGACCGTCAATGACCACCGTCACGATGTTAGAAAAAATCTCAAATTTCAGGTTTCAGGTTTCCTGAAAATTGAGAATTCCTTAATTTATTCCGTAATTTATCGTTCGTCCGCGGACCAAACGAAAAATAAACAATACATTTTTTTGCACTAATTTGTAACAGTTCAATTGTCCTTTGAATGTCCCGCGTCAATTGACCTGGACGAGTGAAAGAATTTATTAATTTCTCCAAATGTGGCGCTCGTGATTTGGCGAGTCACTTCGCACTTTACTCAACTGAACTTGCTCCCTTGCTTCCCGACTTTTACCGTGCACGGTTCGTTTACTCATTGCTCTTTGTATTTGTCCATTTAATTGTATTTGGAAGAATTGAGCAAATTATATTTATTTATTCATTTCCCATAATAGTTTCTCTCGTTAAGAATTAAGGAATATAAATTTTTGTATTGCGTAATATAATCAAATTGCGTAATATTGAAAATATAAAATAAGAATTTATTTGGGACAAAAGTATCAAAAGCGAACTAGAATATTGTGACCTCCTCATTTGGAATATTCAAATAAATAGTTAAGGTAAATAATATAATGTTCAATTCATCTGATTTCACGAAATAGAATATCAATTACCTAAACAAACACATAAAAATATTACAAATTATTCGTTTTTAGACATATATAATCGCTCTTCAATGTATGAGAAATCTCACTCTAATCGCCCGCGACTTTTAAAACTCATAATAGTGGCCCCTTAACCCTAGATTGGTCCCTTACGAGAGAAACCCTACCGTGCGTCATTTTTCGTTAATTGCAATTGTTTGACTAACCGGAAAAATTATAAAAAATTTGACTTTGTTAATTGAAGGGTCTAAAAAATTATAGTAGTTTTTAGAACAACATATTTCCCGAAATTCCTAAAAAAAAAACAAATTATGTCTGACAGATGAATTATTTTTTTCCACACGGAGAAAAAAATTCAATAAAAATTGCGTATCTTTTCCGTAATTCCGGAGCGAAATGTCGTTGCAGGAAATTTTACGGAACTGTCACGGAATTTTTCCCGCGCGTTCCGTAATTTTTATATGAATCTCCTGTGAAAAAATTACGATACTCACTTAAATTTTCTTAGTCGATTCCGTAATTGGTGAGCGAATTGTGAGTTTCGTAATTTTCACTGAATATTTCCGTCCGTGCGTGTTAAATGAAATAGCCCATGACGCGACGTTGCCGGAAACTCGCTGAACGCGCCCGAACAATGTAGAGTGAATTCGGCAACGCTGAAGCCTGAATAACGCGGCGGGGAATCCCCGTGGAGGTGACCAAGTCGCAGGGTCGCGTTTGGTGACCAGACTAGGGTTAACTGTGACGGTCAGAAACCGGTCATTCACGTTTGACCTGACCGAAAGGGAAAATGACGATCATTCCACATCTACAGCTGAAACATGACCAAATACACCGGCTGCATTGATGAGCGTGTTTAGTGCCGCGGAATACAACGCGTTGAATTGAATAAAAGGAGAATGAGCAGTTCAGAGTCCCTTTCCTTCATACATGCATGGAAAATCGATCGTTGCCACGTGTGTGCCAGCAAGACACATTCTACAATGTAGATAAGCTGGAGTATTGAATAATCCATTGAAGCTCTCCGCCGTGAAAATTATTAATGCTTTTTTTTATCTCGCGGAGAATGAAATGAAGAGGTGAAAAAAAAAAACTCCGGACGCGAACGTATGGCGTGGGATACGGGGTGTTTCGTGTTTAAGGACGTTATCTTTCGTGTGGACCCAACATCTTGAGATTGAGAAAGCGCATGTACCCTTGCGTGCTGATTTAATGTAACCCATGGGCCTCAACTCGCGAGATCGAAACAAGATTATTACGGCGGGGATACGATATAGGTCCGTTGGGGGTCATACGGTGGGGGCGAGAGTGGGGACAATTGTTATTTTATTTTGTATGGGTGGAAAACGGTATTTTCGGGCGCGGTATTTCAGGAAATTTTAATGGAATTGATAAATAAATAATTTGAATAAATAAAATATGTTATTATAAAAATAAATTGTTATTATTAAGATAATATTATATTTATTATTTAAATAAATAAAAATTATTATTGTAATATAAAAATTGAATTATTTGTTATGATTTAATGATTTAATAATTTTTGTTACGATTACGAATAAATGTTTTATGTGGTGGAAAATTGATTATTTATAAATTATTTATAAGATGCTCATAATTTTAAAAAATGCGATTTTTAATTATTTCATCAATTTCCCCCGAAAGTTAACTTTCTAATTTTTTTCAGATTTTTAAAATGTTTTCTAACGGTTTGATATCGAGATTCAAATTCAGACATGCAAAGTTTAAATAATAAAATCATTGTTAAATGTCCGGGAACACTATAGATTAAACCTTTTTCAATTATCAAATTTTTAAATTAAATTGCGTAAGAAAAAATCGAAAACAATCATGAATATTCAGCATCATTTAAGTTACATTTTGCAGAGAATTATTATGTTTTAAACATTCTTTGTTTATAAATAAATAACTGAAATTGTTCAAACTTTCGAAAAGTTCAGTTTTTAAGCATTAAATGGATTTAAAAATTCTGAACATGAATAAATTTGTTACGATTGCAAACAAATGATGTTTATAGCATAAAATTGACTCTTTATAAATCATAAATTATTTATAGAAAATGCTCGTTATCTTCAAAAAACAATTTTGAAATTATTTCATCATAAATCACTGGAATTATTTCAGGGAATTGTTGAGAAAAAATCATCCTTAAATAAATAATTTCCTCCCAGGGCAATTTGTTTTTTCAACTGAAAAATGAAGCATTTAAATCAATTTTTCACCACTTCAAATAATTAACTGCACTTGGTTCAGGGAATCGTGAAAAAAAATTGTCTTTTGAATAAAAAAATATCTCATTACTTTGGAAAGCAATAAATGCAGTTGTATTTTCAGCTGATAGATTCTCCATTTATTGCACTTGTTCATTCTGTCTGAAGGGTAAGACCAGAGGCTGTTTTTTCATCTCCCACAAAGCCAATCGAGAGCCCTTACTCCACTTTCTTCAGTACAGAGTGGTGAGGAACATTGTGCAGCACACACACATCCACAAAGTTTTCATCGCGAAGGAGGGTGAACGAGAAATGAAGTTGACTGAGGGAGAGTGGAAGGAACGAAGCGCGTGACCACATTTTTCATCCCTTTTTTTTTCAACAAGATGAACCGAACTACCGTCTGTTTATTCAGGTGATTGTACGTGTCTACAGGCTTAGCTCGTCAAGAATTCTGTTAGGGTGGAAAAGACTTCTCCCTCGTCCTCTCAATAAGAACAAAAAAAGAAATTCTGAACGAATTGATTAAATAATTCAGTCTCAAATTCAGGTGATTTATGAATGTATTCAATGAAGATATTATTTTTCTTTCAGTTAATTATTTTGATCGACTGAATAACAATTATTTTTAAATGCAATCGTATTTTTTTTTTTCGTTTTTTGTCCAACTCTGAGCAATTTCCACTATGAAAACTTCAAATAAATAGAAATTATTTCAGTAATTAAATGAATATTAACGCTTTATGCATGAATAAACCCTGAATTTATAATTTGTTTTACCAATTTTTATCTGCATTTTCCACAGAAAAATTTATCTGGAGTCAACAAAAATCGGAATTTATGAAGTTTTGAATAAATATTTGTTCTAACATCGGAGTTATCAGTTCCACAGCGATTCCCACTCTCAAAAAACTAGAGAATTAATTTATGTATTCATGAAGAAAACAGAGTTACCCATCATCAATGAACAAATAATCATCCCAGAACTTTCTATTTTATTTTATTATTTCAATTACTCCAATGAATGTGTAAAGAGAGGATAATATTTTTGCACCGAAAGCTCAAATAAATAGAAATGATTCGAATAATTCAATAAAATTCTCGCTTTATGCATGAATAAACACTCAATTCATCATTTGCTTTAGCAATTTTTTACTAACAATACTGGGATTATCCCAGTATTTCCTGTTTATTTTATTTTTCAATTATTCTAATAAATTTGAAAAGGGAGAATAATTTTTTCACACCGAAAACTCAAATAAATAGAAATAAATCCAACAATTCAATAAATATTCTCGCTTTATAAATGAATAAACCCTCAATTTATCATTTGCTTTAGCAATTTTTTATCTGCATTTTCCACAGAGAAATTCACCTAGAGTCAACAAAAATCGAAATTTACAAAGTTTTGGATAAATATTTGTTCTATCGTCAGAGTAATCAGTTCCACATCGATTCCCACTCCCAAAAAACTAGAGAATAAATTTATTTATTCATGAAGAAAACAGAGTTATCCATCATCAATTAACGAATAATCATCGCAGTATTTCCTATTTTATTTCATTTTTCAATTACTCCAATGAATATGAAAATGGAGAATAATTTTATTACATCGAACCCTCAAATAAATGGCAATGATTCCAACAATTGAATAAATGTTTTCGCTTTATGCATAAGTAAACCCTCGATTCATCTGCTTGAGCAATTTTTTATCTGGATTTTCCACGGAAATTCATCTGTCAACAAAAATCTCATTTGCTTTACCAATTTTCTATTTTTCCCACTCTCAAAAAACCAGAGAATAGTTATCTATTTACGACCTATCCATCATCAATTAACGAATAATCATCCCTGTTATTACCCCCGAAATGCGAAAAAAGGGCATCAATTCCACCTCTGATTCTCCATTGATTGAAGAGAGGATAATCGAGGCATGATATAGCGCTTCATTTGTTCATCAGCATGATGCCAAGGGTACTGGACCGAATTCACTCACCGTGCAAGAGGTGCAGCCCTCATTTGCATCCCGATAAATCGATCGAACGATTATAATCGCGAAGAAAAAGGTGAGGTATGAGTATGATGGTCACGGTGACATGAATGAACCTTGGAACATGTGCATTCCCTTGCTAATGAATCTCGATGGAGGTAAATGGGTCAACCCAGAGGATATCCAATCACTTTAACAATTTCCCTTTTTTTAGAAATCTTTCCAACATTGACGTTAAATATCAGACATTTTGCTATAATTTTTTTTAAATTTTATGTTAGTAAAATTTGTAAATTATTAATTCATTAGAATTTAAAAAAAATCTTTTCACCATTTAATGTTAAATATCAGACATTTTTCGCTGACACTCACGGAATGATGAAGATTTCGCAAAAAATTGATTAATTATTAATCATCAATTATTAATTATGAAACAATTTCCAACAATTTTCTCAGCAAACTGAATTTTAAAAAATTCGGATCAACACTCCATTACCTCTTCATCTAAATCAGCCCTCGCATTACCTAGATCGTTTTTTTAAAATTATTTTTCTATTTCTCACCTGTGACTGGAGCTTCGATGTCGATCATAGTCTTCTCCGATCGTAGAAGTGCAGCACCGTCATTGACAATACGTAGTGCTGCTGCCTCATCGATTCTCCCCTCAAGGATGAAGTGATGTTTGAGGACATCGGGACGTGGTCTACCAGTCCGTGCATCAAACACCTCAGCCACTGTCAGCTTGTGTGATGGTGGAAATGGCACACCTGCAAAAGTAAAACCAAAACATTAAAAATCTACCCCAACAATCAATGCACCTTAACTCAATATTCATCATCTCCAAAAGATCATCAGCACGAAAACGATTCATAATATCAACAAATAGAATCCAACGATCAACACCTTGAGGTCTGACATAATTGGAGACCTTCTTGTGCGACTGTTTAGGTCGATTCAACAGAATCCTGGTCCTCGGAGATATATTCTTCTTCTTCGACACTGAATTGACCCTTGCAGGACTGCTGATTTTACTCAGAGGACTGCAGAGATCAATAGTCTCATTAAGATCATCCTGACAATCGTAGTACATAGAGGTCGCAGCCACTTCGACAACAGAGTCATCATTGGGGTCCTCCAAAAAGCTCAAATCAAGAGCATTAGCGGACGCGCTTGGATCCGGCGTGAACTGCATCAGATCCTGCGACGTCTCCAAAATAACAGGTGACTCTTCCTTAATATCGAACGGTTGAATCAACTCCGTAGCTTTGCTGGTAGAAGCCACAGGTTCCTCATCCTCCTTAGAGATGATGGTTGAGCTGACAGGCGGTGTGAACTCCATCTCATTCTCCCGAAGCTTTGTAACATTCAAATTCCTGTTCCTGGCAATTGCCTCTCCAGGGGTTTTCTCCCCAATTCTGGAGATCTCACCCTTCTCATCCTTCTCCTCAGTAGGAGGAGTTCCCACCTCAGGCATGATACTCCACCTAGAAGTATCGTCGACTCCCTCCTTCGATCCAAATTCGGTGTACAGTTCTCTTAAGAAACTCTGCTCCACCATTTCCCTCTGCTCCTTCGTGACGAGATGGCCGACGTTCTCCTCGACAGCGGTCCTCAGTATGTCCTCACCAAGATCAATAGATTCTTCCGGGCCTCGACCTCGAGGATACTTTCTCCTCTCCTCCTGCAGGTTCTTGTTGCTCACAGCTAACCAGAACACAACCTCCGAGACAGCGTGAAGACTTCTGTCCAACTCTGAGACGTCCTCAGCAAGCGCCAGGCATTGCAGAGGCTTCTCGACCTCTGGGAGAGGCGATTCATCATCTTCGTTGACGAAGTCCTTGGCCAAATCTCTTGGCTTTCGAATGCCTTCATCTCTCACCAAATAATCCGAAGACTCCTCCATGAATAATTTATTTAAATCGATATTCTCGAGGTCTATGCTAGAATTCAGGCATCTCTGGTGTTCGCGCTCTAACGCTTGCTTCAAGGCGTCAGTATCAATGGTTTTCTGATCACGTTGGTCACCAGGGACACCTGACAAACGTCTTCTCAAGGCACTTCTGATCGAATTTACGCGGCTTGTGTCCAGGTCTTCTGGCGTCTGCTCGATGAAACTGCCGTCCATGTTCTCAGCTTTCTGCGGAGTCGGCACCGGAGTCTTCAGACTCAGGGTGTTGAGTCGCTTGATCAGCATCTCCATAGAGGGACTCATCTTCTCCTCGAACCTTGAGTTTCTTCGAGGAGTCAGAAAGGACTTGAATGTGAAGGGGGACATGTCGACAAGATGGCGTCCTGGCGTAGGACGATCCATTGCGCTGGGGTCTTCTGATGACGGAGAGGATTTCGAGGGTTTCTTCTTCACTGGCCTCATCGGGGACTCCTCCATGAGGTCGGTGGGCACCTGGCGATAGGCCATTATCGTAAAACGCGAAGGGAATTTTAATTCAATTAAGGTTGGGGGTAGTCTGGACGAGGTGAACGGTTTTCGAGAGGACTAAGACCGATTTTTAGGGCCCTAAGGACGCGGTAAAACTGACTGGCGACACTCTCTGTTGTGGGTTTATATACATTCGCTTGTCGAACGGTTTGAAATATAGTTTGCAGAGAGAAATATTACAGATGTGTTGGTGGGGAGTGATTGTGGTGTGCATGGGTGTGACGGCCAAATTTGTTGACATTCGGATGAGGAGGATTAGATTGTCAGAAAAATAGTCGTATTTCATGTACAGTTGACTAGGAATTCTTAGGAGTGACGTTAGATTCAATTTAGGGGGGAAAGTCATGAAATTTCTCTTTCAGCTGAAAGTTTAAGGATATTACAAATTTTTGGGTGACAGGAAGACGAGAATTTCGAAACTAGGTTGAATTTTCGATGGACAACATGAACTTCTGTACCAAATTACACCGAATTTTCAATTCATCGAGAATGAATGGATATATTCATCTGAACTCGCCTTATTTAGATTCATTTTCATCGAATAATTTATCTGAAATTTAAAATTTCTATTTATTCTTCCGTGAAATTGTGATTTTTCCATGCTGAGGTTCCTTGAAAATTCAGTGGAACTATCGGATGTGATATTCAATTTTCGCAATGAATTTGAAAATACTAAATCTCATTGAAATATCAGTGACAATCTAACATGAAAAACCCAATTATTTTGAATTTCCCACCTGAATGGGAGATTCCACCAACGATTTGATCTTAAATTGAATTCAAATTCACAATATTGAGAATTCAAGTGCAACTATTACGTAATTTTCAAAAAATTTCCAACAGTGCATTTGAGGCTTGAAAATTCAAATTTTTGTTTTTAACGAACAAAAATTGTTAAAAAATACTCCCCGAAGCAAAAAAACATAGCAACCCCTTCAAACAAGCCCTCAAAGGTGTTTTGTTTTCGCAAAAAAATAATAAAAAATCATATTTCATAAATTAAAAATTGAGACAAAACGATCATTCGAATCGGCAGCCAAGAATAACTTAAAATACCAATTCCTTGTCATTTCAACCGATACCAAAACCTATTTGAGAGTTCTACATTCAAATTTTTGTTGTTTTCAACGAAAAAAAAATCATCATTAAAAACAACTCCCCGAGCAAAAAAGCCCTTAAAGATGTTTTGTTTTCGCAAAAAAAAAAACGAAAAATCGTATTTCCTAAATTAACAAATGAACTTCTCCCCCTCAACCAACTCCCTCACGTGTAAACTACCTCCCAGCCTTACCCCAATTTCTCAGTGACAAAAACCCACCGCCCAATGTTTTTATTTGTACCGCACATGACAACATAATTGATACAAAACGATCATTCGGATTGGCGGTCGGCCAGTCAGTTGCGCTCTGTCACCACTCGTTGTATCATTCCCCCTCGTGGTAAGTCGTATTTTCAGATGAAATTCACGGCGGGCGTTCGATAAGAGTTCCGACAGGTGGCAGCCTTACGACTTGAAAAGCTCCACGGCTAACTTTTCCCCAAACTTTACGACAACAGTGAACGTATTACCTCTGAATTTTCGGCTTGAGTTTGAATTATGAATCATAAATAATTCGTGATTCCCGAGATATTCGGGTGAGCCGACATTTACCGCTGAATTCATCATCTTCAAAGCGATTTTAATCCAAAAAATTCATCGCAAGCGCACAATTGTCCGCATAAAATGGTTAAATTAACAAAATTAAGCGATGAATAATGAAAAAAAAGGGGCGAATGGAAATGGAGTTCAACTGGATAAATAAATAAAACGAAATGAATCAACAATTAAGAATTGATAAGCGCGAAGCGTGGGGTAGGTAAAAGATGGGAGATATGGGTCAGAGGATGGACCGGACGGAATATTGATCCGCGGGTAGAGGCAACGCGATAGCTGTCTATGCTGGTGCTTCTCGCATGTCCCGACATAGGATACACATACCAACGGATTAAACTTTTGTGTATGCGTTAAACGCATACATATTTCCCTGGCTCTCTTCATTCTCTTGACGTTTCCAATGTTTTGTAAGCCATTCAACGACATGAGCTGCTTGTGACACGTCCACGTGCATCACCCTCTCGTTTATACCGGTTTAGGGCATCTCCAGTTAATGTTTGACATCCAATTATGCGCGGAGTTTTTTTTTCGGCTAATTATTTCGATTATCGAGCGATTACTCGTCATCCCCATTTATGGCTCTTCATATTTAAATGCCTCACAATGTACATACGGCTTGATTATGTTTGCGAATGAAATGAAGAAGAGCACCGAGAATATATCCGGCGTTATCTGTTCAAGGTGTTTGCATACCGGCGGCATGTGAATACGGCAGATAAAATAGAAATAGTGCATGAATGCTGGGTGTGATGAGAGTAAATATTGTGGGGGGATTCAGGAATTTTATATTATAGTTTGGGGTATTTTTGAAAGTGGGCGGAGTGAGGGGGATATAGGGAAAATTGAACTGCAGTGTTAACAATTTTTTTCTGAATTTTTTGCGGAAATTCGGTAAATTTTATCGTGATTAATTTTCAGTAAAAGTTCGGGAAATTTTGTCATTGAAAAGTTGAGGTTTCCGTTGATTTTTTGGTGGAATGATCGGAAATCAATAAAATGTTTGATTTTTCGGTTTACACTGTTAGGAAAATTTGATTGAATTTTCCGGAAAGAGACCTTGAATTCGATTTAAGAACTCAATGGAATTTCAGGTTGTTTCTGAAAATTTAAGTAAAGTTGCATTTTTTTAGCGACAGGCACATGGAAATTTTATCATTTACATTAATTTTTAAGTGGAAATGAATATTCACTGCCGAATTCCCTCGAATTTTCAGGGAAATCCTTTGAAATTCCTGGAATTCCAAGAGTTTTTGAAGGAACTGCCTGAAAATTCAGAGGAAGCGGGAATTCAAGGAGAGATTTCTCTGAATTTTTCTGATTTTCCATTCATCTCCCCGGAATAATTAAACTGAAATTTACAGTTCTCGCGGATTTTTCGATGAAATTATGAATTTTTAATGACAAAATTCCTTGAAATTTCAGTGGAAAATTTGTAACAGTGCAACCGTTCCGTGAAAATTCGGAAAAATCAGGAAAATTCAGGGAAAAATTGAAAATTCATGTTATTTAGTTTCTGAATATTTATGTTCCATTGAAAATTCAGTCAGGTTATAAAATTTCCGCCTCATTTCCCTGAAAACTCATGGATTTCCTTGAATTCTACTTAAAACTCGAGGCGAGCGAAGACTTAAATTTCACCGCGGTCTCACCTCGAAAAACTAATCCGTAGTAGAATGATAAATTCAGAATGCGATGATTTTTTTATAAAATTTTATAGTACATAGTTTCTGCGATATTCAACTTTGAAAATGGAAATATTGTGAAATTGTTTCTTATTTGATTAAAAAAATTAATTAACAAATAATTTCTTATTTGAATCAACAAATTATTGTTGCCTTCGTCAACAACATATGAGGATGCAATAAATTAATTCATTTAGAATTTCTTCTGAAAGGACTAACTTTTGGAATTAATTCATAGGGACTAACTTTTGGATGGTACTGTCTCGGGATATACCTTAAACCCTCAGAAATCTTCTAAATACATTCTATGGGGAATTATTAACTTTACACGAGTGTTAATGGTCGTTTTTATGAGAACAGTTATCATCCATGATTCTAGACTAGAATAATAACTTATAAAATATAAATAGGGCACGAATGCTATGTGTGATGATAGTAAATATTATGAGGCTTGAGGAATTTTACATTTTAGTTTAGTTTATTTCTGAAAATGTTGGAAACGAAAAGGGAATAATAAACCTGAAACTAACGAAAAATTTGATTTAGGCGAATCTAGGGATGCATAAATGTTTTGAAGTCATGAGAAAACTCGTCTTCACACAGAAAAAGTATAAAATATTTTTTCCTAAATATTAAATTATTTTTAAGGTAAATCGAATTTTCAATTTCTCTCCGCGCACTTGCAAAAATTTTCCTCATATGATTATTTGGCCCATAAACCCTCAAAAATTTTCTAAATAAAATTTTCTGCCATCGAATATTCCGCTGGTTTCACCGTCACAGGGAAATAATGACTTTTGCAACTAGAATGTCACCTTAGTGATAATAAAAATTTAATTTAAACGAATCTAGAACTGTAAAAATATTTTTAAGTCGTGAGCAAACTCATTTTCACACGGAAAAAGTATAAATCAGTAGCGAAGTGGTAAAACGGTTTGAGTCGACTCATCTCCCAGTTGACTTTTTGAGGAATATTTCCGAATCTAAGAGAGATAGCGAAATTTTCGTAATTACATTTATTGTAGTACTCAATCGGCTCTACAAAAAAGGTCATAATAACAATTTTGCTATCTGCCTTAGATTCCGAGATATTCATTGAAAACCGGTCAATAGTCAAAATTGACTTGTATCGTTTTACCACCTCGCTACTGAAATTATTTTTTACTAATTATTAAATTATTTTTAAGGTAAATCGAATTATAAATTCTCTCCGTGCACTTGCAAAAATGTTCTGAATAGAATTTTCCGCTGTCGAATATTCCGCTAGTTTCTGCTTCACAGAAGAACAATAACTTTTTCACGAGTGTTAACAGTCATTCTTAAAAGACCAGTTATTATCCACTATTCTGGACCAGAATAGTAACTAGAATGTCACCTTAGTGATCAATGTACAAGGAAAAATTGAATGCTATTTATAAATCCCACCCCCCACAAACACATGTATCGGGATATTTAAATGACAGAGTGCAAAACCTTTACAATTGTTAAATCCACATGACTGATCAAAGCTAGTTTTTATTTACTTCTCTTCTGTGTGCAGGAGAAAATTAAATAATGTTACGGGTAAATGGGAGAAATAACAGTGGATTGGAGGACGTTAGGTCGAGTGAAGGCCCGTTCGCCGCGGAATTTTTGCGCTGAATGTGAACTCATTTCGAAAAAAGGATATTTTCATGGGGTAAAAGAGGAGAGGAGAGACCAGAGACGGGAGAGTGGAGGTGAGAGTTAAAGAGATGAGAGGAGTATTTTCGTGGACGCACGCGCGAATGCATCGATTGGCTCGGGAGGATGTAGTGCCGCGCCACAGGACACAGAGGTTGTACACGGCTTAGTCGGCTATCAATGGTGCGACTGGCGCACGATAATGTTCTTGATTTTATTACTATCGTTATTTTTTCTCTGGGTTTTGATGGTCGAGCACTCCCAAGGACTTTTAGACAATTTTTTTTTATTTCACTCCGAGTTGATGAACATTTCGCAATATTAATTGAATTTTTAAGGTCTACATTTAATTGTTATTTTAGGTGTCTTTAAATTTTTATTTTTATTTTAGATAATTGGAAATCGTTAGTTTTTCTCTGGGTTTTGATGGTTGTGCACTTGCACCAACTTTTATACATGTTTTTAAATTTGATTCCAAGAATTTTTGTAATGTTAATTGATTTTTGAAGATCTAAATTCAATTTTTGATTTCAATTCTGTCTTTGAATTTTTATTTTTATTTGATAAAAATTGAAATCGTTAGTTTTTCTCTAATTGTTAATTTAGGTGCCTTTAAATTTTTATTTTTATTTTTGTTTTAGATAATTTGAAATGTTAAGTGTTCTCTGGGGATTGATGGTTGAGCACTGCCAAGGACTTTTAGACATTTTTTAAAATTTGATTCCAAGTTGACGATCATTTCGCAATGTTTATTTAATTTTGAAAGCTTAAAGTTAATTCTATCTTTTTATTCTGGCATTAAATTAAAATTTTAATCGTTTATAATTCGAAATTCACGGCTTAGTTGGTTAATTTCGGCGTAACTTCAATTTTATAAAACAAATTGACAAATTTATTTTAATTCCGTCTTTAAATTTTTATTTTATAAAATTTAAAATCTTTAGTTTTTCTCTGGGTTTCGATGTTTGAGCACTTCCAAGGACTTTTAAACATTTTCTAAAATTTGATTTCAAATTAACGGACATTTTGTAATGTTAATTGAATTTTGAAGAGCTAAATTAAATTTATTATTTCAGTTGTTTTTGAATTGTTATTTTTATGTCATGAAATGCGAAATCGTTAGTTTTTTTAAATTTTACTCCGAGTTAACGAATTTTGTAATGTTAGCTAAATTTTGAAGTCCTAAATTTAATTCTATATTTTTATTCTGACATTAAATTGTAATTTTAATTATTTATAATTCGAAATTCAGGGCTCAGTCCGCTATTTTTAATTTCATGGAACAAATTGAGAATACTTTGCCATGTTGGTTAAATTTTAAAAGTCTAATTCAACTAATTACTTTAATTCTGTCTTTCAATGTTTATTTTTCCTTTGCAAAATTCGGAATGCCGACGATTTTTTCCTCAACTTGGAAAATTTTGATCGCCATTAAAACTTTTGTGGCTTTTCAACATAAAAAACGGAATTGTCTTGCATTTCAAAATGTCAACACTTCTCATTATCTCAATTAAAAAAACATTTTTTTCAAAAAGCCCAATTTGATGATAAAAAAAATCAAAAATCATCAAAGAAATAAATAACTTCCTCGAAACAATGTCGAAATATTCATCGATCCACCAGAAAGAGACCGAGAATGATTAAATCTCGAGTCTACTCATGCAATATGGAAAAGTTCCACGAGAATTTCACCGGAGAGAAGAATGAGTAAATTTGCACTAGAGCTCACCGTAATATATGCAACTACTTTAGACTCTAGGCATTTCTGAGATTATATTCCACAGAGTAAATCACAAAACCAGGAGTGAGTGGGAGGGGGAGGGGGAGGGGAGGGTGCAGGGGGATGTGGAAGAGGGGCCCCAGATGGAATTGCGCTCGAGTGAAAACTGGAATAAAGGGAGAAATTGAGTAAATGCTCGCAATGTTGAGAAGTAATGAATACAACAATCTGTAAGTTGCAAGGATACAAGTGGGTATATTGATCCAACAGCGGGCTCCATCTGTTCGTTAAGCCTGAACTCTCGGTATTTATGTATATACGTAACATTTTATTTAATTATTCATTTCTCATGATTCATTCCCCTTTGAATTAGCTCTCTCGACATTAAATTTAGATATACATTGAAGGGAGGGTCGCTTGTTGTTCTCCATTCATGAAAATCCTATTATACTACGTGTGGAAGTGATGATTCCCCTTTAATTCGAAATATTCAACCTAAATATTCATTCCCTCATGGAAAATTCAACAAAAAAGACTGTAAAACTTAATTAAAAATTAAAAAATTGAGACAAGAGGCGAATTGGAAGAATGTTGATTGTTAAACATTACTGTTTAGAGTATATTGAAAACCTATGGGGCAAAACGGGCGGTATATTTTGTAATTAACATGAAAAAAGCAAGATTTCATAAAAAATTGAAAAAAAAAATCAGATAAAAATTTGTTTGTTAAAATTAATTTTTGCAGAATATTGGAAAGTTATGGGGTAAAACGGGTGGTATATATTTTTAATTAATACGAAATGTTCGTGCGTTGAGAGTGTAGTGTGTTGAAACCTTTGGTCTCAGCAGATCCTCAAGCTGTCGTGGATAAAAAAAAATTAGCCGACAGACCGTTTTCCCACCCTCTCTGACTATTTCACCTGTTGATGCGTGCCCAAGGACTTTGATTCAAGGACGAGTCTGCGCTTAGCACATTTCTAGTCACAAGTTCCGTAAGTATCTGGCCCTCGCGATATCTTCAGTTATCGCTTCTGAATAGAATGAATTTAGAGCGGAAGAAATTCAAGAAATTAGACCACCTGTCATCAATATTCAGAACATAATCATGAAATCACGTGTGTGGCACTCAATCAAGAATTGACGGCTGCTGTCAGCGATATTCCACATCTCGTGAAACCAATTAGTGAAGACTCAAGACGTATCTTAAATTTTTTTAGGCTTCCCACTCCCCAGAGTGTGCTCCCACCAGCATAACCGACGATACTGTAGAGAATTCCCATAAATATCCTCAGCTGTGTCAATGTCTCCCCGGAAATGATCCCTGATAATCCAAGTCTTGACAAATGACAAATTTTCGTATTTTATCAATGCAAAAGTATTCGAAAATAATGTCGAGGTAGTTTCCAACTATTGGTTAGCACGCTTTGAGATACTGTTTGAAGTTATCCAAGGACATTTTTAGTCACAAGTTCCATAAGTATCTGACTCTCGCGATATCTTCAGTTATCGCTTTTGAATAGAATGAATTTAGAGTGGAAGAAATTCAAGAAATTAGACAACCTGTCATCAATATTCAGAACCTATTCATGAAATCACGTGTGTGGCACTCAATCAAGAATTGACAGCTGCTGTCAGCGATATTCCACATCTCATGAAATCAATTAGTGAAGACTCAAGACGTATCTTAAATTTTTTAGGCTTCCCACTCCCCAGAGTGTCCTCACACCAGCATGATCGACGATACTGTAGAGAATTCCCATAAATATCCTCAGCTGTGTCAATATCTCCCCGGAAATGATCCCTGATAATCCAAGTCTTGACAAATGACAAATTTTCGTATTTTATCAATGCAAAAGTATTCGAAAATAATGTCGAGGTAGTTTCCAACTATTGGTTAGCACGCTTTGAGATACTGTTTGAAGTTATCCAAGGACATTTTTAGTCACAAGTTCCATAAGTATCTGACTCTCGCGATATCTTCAGTTATCGCTTTTGAATAGAATGAATTTAGAGCGGAAGAAATTCAAGAAATTAGACCTCCTGTCATCAATATTCAGAACATATTCATGAAATCACGTGTGTGGCACTCAATCAAGAATTGACGGCTGCTGTCAGCGATATTCCACATCTCATGAAATCAATTAGTGAAGACTCAAGACGTATCTTAAATTTTTTAGGCTTCCCACTCCCCAGAGTGTCCTCACACCAGCATGATCGACGATACTGTAGAGAATTCCCATAAATATCCTCAGCTGTGTCAATGTCTCCCCGGAAATGATCCCTGATAATCCAAGTCTTGACAAACGACAAATTTTCGTGTTTTATCAATGCAAAAGTATTCGAAAATAATGTCGAGGTAGTTTCCAACTATTGGTTAGCACGCTTTGGGATACTGTTTAAAGAGAACGAAGAACAGGCCAAATGTAGTTGGCCACCCAGCCAAATGAGTTTGTTTGTGTCTATTATTACGCTCCAGCCGGCCGTGAGCCACCGAGCCCCGAGTCTACTGATATTACCAGGAGGATCGCCTACCCATTTCAACGCTGACTTAACTGCCGTCACATCGCCGATCCCAACTGTTAGATTCATGTCTAATGGGGATGAGGATGTCCAGTGGGGAGATAAGGGACTCCCTCTCCTTGGATTCGTTTTACGAGCTCGTGGGGAGGGGGAACAACACCGTACATCAATTTACAGGGATCATTATCGCTCATTAATTGTCGATTTAGTCTGTCATTAATGACTACATCAACGTCATCGGGGATATATCATGATTTACGGTGGACACATATAGATGGGGAGTTAAAAAATTGAACTGTTGCAGCTGTCGAATTTGTCGACTATTTTGTTTTATTGTTTCAAGAGATTTTTTTAAAAGATAATTGGGGGTTCTGTAGAAAAATAATCCGTTGAGATCATTTGGAAATTAAGAAATGATTCATTTACTCAATTCCGGTGAAGAATTTCTTCTGAGAATTAAATTTCCTACAAAATTTTATTCCATTTCTTTCGTCTAAAATCACTTCTTAACGAGATAATTTGCGTTTCCTCTGACTAATTCCGCAATTATCTCATGAACAAGTGATGTTAGGAGGAAATGTCAAAAGAGATTTTCTGTAGAAAATTAAATTTGCTGGAAAACATTCACTCAACATTTTCTTCTACAGTCATTGTGTCACGAGATAATTTGATAAGTAATAAATAACGAAACAAGTCAATCAACTTTTTGTTCAACTCATTTCCCCTCTCATTTCTCCTCTCTAATTATGAGAAAATATTGAAAAAACATTCGTGAATAGAATGAAATTTCGCCCAAAACCATTTCCCACCTCGACAAATCGATACCACTGAACTAAAAAAAATCGACTCATTCTGTTCTCTAACATTCCCCCTTCCTTCGGAATTGATGGATAGCACGAGTGGTTCATTAGTCCCCCCCCCCCCCCCCCCC
>NW_021681584.1:62634-66569 GCF_001412515.2 Diachasma alloeum
CCCCCCCAGAAATTTAATGGATTCATTCCAAGCCAGCAACAAATAAGGTGCGCCACTGTATACTCTGAATGATTCAATTGTTTACATGATTAGATATAAAATCGTGTATTTACGAGAAGCAACAAATTATATTGCACCCACGTGGCGTTTGTCTCACCCCAGAATAGAGTCCCAAAGCCCTCAACAATGTTGCTTCAATGATGCAGTTAGTATCCGCACCGAAATTTTCATGACCCTCCCACATCGCGTGATTATAAAATTAATGAAAGATTTATTTTCCGGATGTGAGAATAGTCCGTTCCCTTCAACTTTCGCAACTGGATGCGACGCTAGGGGAATTTTCGTCGGAAGATAATTTAATTCAGAGGATTTTTGCAAAGAATCGTATGAGTAAATGTTGTTTAATTGCCAATGTAAATTTTAATCAACCGAAAGATATTTCCATCAGCAGACGAATCAAACGAAAGATGCTGATGAAAAATATTGAATGAATAAAAAAAATAGTGAAACTTTAGTAGAAAAGAGTTTTCTCATGACTTAAGAATGTTTCAAAACCCCTAAATTCTCAAAATCGCCTCTTTGGATGGCAAATTTCTCGAATTGCGAATGGCGAATTTCATCGAATGAAAAGACTAACGGCTTGAACTAAAACGAATAAACAAACAAGCGCGCGAGAAACATTTCGCGAAAGTAGAAAAGATTTATTTCCCCGAAGTGAGAATAATTCAGTTCCCTTCAAGTTTCGCTATTAATTTTTGGAATTGCATTCAATGAAAACTCGAATAAAAATGTAGCTGAAACTGGGGGAATTTTCGTCAGTGGAAAATTTAATAGAAGGGATTTATGAGGATTCAAGGGTCGAACAATCATGCAAATAAATTTTATGCAGTCCCGGCCGAGTTTCCTGATGACTTAACGATATCCAAATATCTTCTACTATTTGGTACACATCACACTGTGGATTCAACCATTTTCAATCATCAAATTTATGAATTAAATTGCGCGAGAAAAAGACTTGCATTTTGCACAGAATTATCTTTTTTTTTCAACATTCGTTGGTTATAAATAAATAATTAAAATTGTTTGAACTTTCGGAAACCTAATTTTCTTAGCCATGAAATCGATTTTTGGTAAAATTCTGAATATGAATAAATTTACGGTGGTGTTAATTGATTGTTCATCAATTATTTATAGAAAATGTTTGTAATTTTAAACAGCAACGGCAATTTTTCAATTATTTCTTCAAATTATCTTCGTTCAAAAGGAGCTTTCCATTTTTTTTCAGATTAAAAAATTGCTTTCTGAGGGTTCAATATCGACACTCAAATTCAGACCTGCTAAATTTAAATAAAAAAATCACAGTGAAATGTCCGGAAAGTTGGGGTCAATTGGGGCTCAAACGAAAGCTCTGAGGTTCGACTACAAAAGTAGAAAAGCATTTCACTGGAGAAAAAATAATCAGAATACTTGGATATCGTTAAAAATGTATCAACACCCCTAGATTCCCCTACACTGTTGGAAAAAAATGAAATTTGATGAACAGTTGACTAACAGTTTTCAAGACAGTGACACTGGATGCGATTTAGTGGGAAAAAATCGTGAAATTTCAGGTTTCACTGAAAATTCAGTAAAATTCCAGAATTTTAAGGGGCATAAACACGAGAATTCCATAATTCATTTGAATTTCCAATCTAATACGAATATTCAGTATCAAATTGCCTCAAATTTTCAGTGAAATCTGAAATTTTATGATTTTTCTCCCCTAAATCGCATTCACTGTTGCCACCTTAAGAATTTACGAATATATTTACCAGAATTTTCTGGTTTTCTATATTCATTATCAGAGAAAAGCGAAACGGAAATTTACAGTTCTGTTTGATTTTTTCCCGAAATTATGAATTTTCAATTACATGATTTCCTAAAATTTCAGTGGAATAGCAACTGAATTTGGCACGGAAAATTCAGACAACAATGTTCAACACACGGAGAGAAATGTTCAGTAAAACTTACGGAACTCACAATTCACTCACCGATTACGGAATCGACTCAGAAAATTTAAGTGGCGGTATCGTAATTTTTCACAGGAGATTCAGATAAAAATTACGGAACGCTGCGGAAAAATTCCGTGACAATTCCGTAAAATTTCCTACAACGACATTTCGCTCCGGAATTACGGAAAAGATACGTAATTTTTATTGAATATTTCTCCCCGTGCAGTGTAATTCGAATCTTCCGCTGGCTTTTCAGCTTCAGCAACAGAAAACACCACCGGCTTGAGCTAAAACGAGTGGACAAGTGCATGCAGAAAATTTCCCGAAACACTTTCCCTCAAAAAATACATTTCCCCACCTCCCCCTCCCCTCCGCGCCTCCCTTCCGCCGCCGCACAATAAAAAAAAAACCCGCAACGTTTGAAAACAAAGTGAACGAAGAAAAGGTGCGGCTCAGAAGGGTATGGAGAACTCCGTTAGTCGGGAAAACGGAAAAGCGTGACTCGAGGGCTGGTTGCTGGTCGATAGCAATGGCGTCGCGGCCCCGCGGAGAAAATCAATCTCAGCTCGACGCCGGTTCGGCCTTGTTTTCACGTTTACGGACACTCCTATGTGAAGGATTGCCGTTGCAAAGGGGCTCATTTTTTTTTCTAATTCGAGATGCATTCCTACCAGGAAGGCATTCGCCACAATTATCACATCCTGCAGTACATCATCGTGATTTATAAAAGGGTTGTTACAACAATAGAATCTATGTCGAACGGGAGGATAAAGAAATCCTTGATAACAGAGGACTGACGTACCGACTGTGGTAGAGAAAATAGAAAGAATTTCATCAAAATAATCCTAAGATTATTGTGATTAAAAAATGGGGTAAAACGAATTGTCGTTGATAGCCAATATCTCCCAGCGAAATGAAGCGATTTTAACGAGTCACGTCTCATTTTGAAGGTTAGAAAAGTATCTTGAAAATGAACGAAAAATCGGAAATTTTCACTCTGCGGAAGTTGAGTTATTGGACACGTTTTACCCCTTTAAAGATGAAACATCAATTTCGCATTGTCAAAATCACTTCTTATTGGCTGAATAAACCTCACGAGGCAAAATAGACACTTTTGGCAATATTTGTAACGTCAATCCATTGAATTTAGAATGAAAAAACATTCTTCCTCTGTAAAAAAATAAATCCCTGAATTCAAAAGTCGATTTAGCAATCCCCCGAGTTATCGACGAATATCTCCGAATCTAAAGGATATAAAAAAATTTTCATGAGAACCTTTTTTGTAGAGCTCAATCCACTCTACACAATAGGTAATAACAAAAATTTCGCTACTTCCCCCAGATTCCGAGAAATTCACAAAAAACCGTGCAAAACTCAAAATCGACTAAACCAGACCCATCAATTCCCGAATAAAGATAACCGTCAAGTGTCAATGTTGCCACCAGTCAAATAACCAAATGGAAATCTCACTTTTAATGACACGTTCCGTGGTGGAGAGCTTCTGTGAATTATTGGTGGTCATCCTGTCGTCCGTTAGGTCTCAATTTTCTTGAAATTTCAGCGGCTGTGACCCGCCGCCTCCTCACCAACAATTAAAAATCCACCACCGCACCCTCAACTAAAAAAACTCCACTCAATAACGCAACTCTACACTTGTCAAATGTATTATTTATCCACAGTAAACTATAAAAAAAAAGACCAAAAAAAAAAAACAAACGTGTCTGCAGAGTCTCAACGCTAACAACACACGATGAATATGTAATTGTTTTGGATTGTCCGGAGTGGGGGTAAAAACACAAGTGACTTTTGGAGGGGGTGAGTGGAGGGAAGCGAAAACGAGGGAGGAAGGGAGAACGGGAGGATGAGTATCTTGACCGCTGAGACACCCGTCGCGTTATGGCGCGAGTAACCGCACAGGGGATGGGGAGGGGGATGACTGGAGGC
>NW_021681584.1:66595-152484 GCF_001412515.2 Diachasma alloeum
GGGGGGGGGGGGGGGGGAGGAATGAGGGGAGAGGCAGGGGGAAATTTCAGGAGAAGGGAGGGTGAATGATGACGAGAAGGCGGTAGCAGCTGCAGACTGCGCTTAATATTATCGCGCACTGTTAAACATCAGAGGGCACAAACACTTTGTTTATAATAAATTTGATGAATAAATTAATGATCCCCCGTTGGCCTCACCAGCCGTGAATGCCCCACTTCTCTCGGTGATTTTTGTCAAAGGGCTCCAAGGGCTTGGTGCACACACGCGACAAAACGACACCAGGTGGGCTATTGCACGAATACGATTGACGATTAACGACAATACGAAGGTCGAGATTGTGTCACGGGCGTTGGTATCAACTCCAGATAATTATGTACTGTTCAGCCATATGATTGTTTAGTTTTTACTGATGATACTCCGTGTCACTGGGCATTAAAATTAAATGGGAATCTGTTGAACGTTTGGACGAGTGATTATTCACGGTGGAGTAGTTGTGCGACACTCGTTGTTCCTCTCGTGAGGGAGAAAAACTAAAATTTGTTGGCCGTCGCGCGTTCAAATTGGAAACACTTTGTGCATGTGTTAATGCACAACACGCGTATAATCGGGTAAATGTATGTCGTGTACGGATACACGTATGTGGGGGGGGGGAGAATGTGTGAATGGTTGTCTATATGCACTCGATGAATCTAGGATGTTTTTTTTCGCTCTTTCGTTTATTCTCTCGTGAATGTTGGAATTTCGGGGGGGGGGGGGNGGGGAGGGGGCGCACGGGTAATGGGGGCCACGGAGATACGACGGGATAACCACACGTCGTTCACACGAGCGATACCACCGTAACCACCACGACGCACCGTGACTCGACACCCACGGTCGACCACGCCGCTAAATTCTACTACAAGATGTCTGGTTCTGCTTTCTGCTCCGCGGGCACGAGCACTGACGATTAATCCACCAACTTTGGATTTACCGCGCATACAACACCGCGCAACAATCATTCGAGGTCACGGGAAGGTCTTTTGCGGCCGCCAGCAGGCGCTAGGTTACATGCGTACTCTGTCGGGTTTTGTGTGGGTGGGCCGGGGGGTGAGGGTGGGAGGGCGAGGCTTGGGGAGGTTACGGAGAGATGGCGGCACTGGGCTGTCTGGGGATTTTTTTAATTTTCCCGGTTGGACGGGAGCTTTTGGGTCGCGAAGAAATGGAACTTTTCATCACGCTGTGCCGAAAAGTTCACTTTTCGTCACAGCGTGATGAAAAGTCTAATTTCCGCCACATTGTGATGAGAAATATTGTTCGTAACTCGTGAAAAAATGTTTTTTACACTCGTTACGAAATATACTATTTCTGTAGTGATTTTCAAGTTTCCGAGTTTGGGAAGTATGTAATACCAATTCCCAGACGAAAAATCGTGAGAAGCAGTACAGAAAAGTGCTTTTTCATTCACCTCGTGCCGAAAAGCGCTTTTTCATTCATCTCGTGCCGAAAAGTACTTTTTCATTCACCTCGTGCCGAAAAGTGCCTTTTCGTTTACTCGAGAAGCTTTACGCAACTTTGCGCATGCTCGTGAACTTTACGCACGCTGTGCGGAAAACAACCGCTTTACGCACACTAAACCGTTTCGAAAAGTGTACTTTTGAGACAGGTATCACAAAATAGTACATTTCGACACTAGGCCGCAAGGAACTTTTCTGGTGAATATTCGGTTACAGGACGAGCCGACGACGAATTCTGTAATCATATGAGGTAGAAATGTTCTTCAATATTTTTTGTCATCGGGGCCGAAAAGCGCGATTTAACAGAGCGAAGTTAAAAGCGCGGTTTGTCGGGCCTAGTGACCAAAAATATATTGACAATTTTTTTATATTCATCGAAGAAGACTTCAATGAGGATCATCACATAATTTAATAATATTGATATTATCAACACTCTTAACCTCTTTTAATGTTACAATCCATTAAACAAAAAATTTCAATTTTGTATTTTTTTATTACCATTAACCCTTTTCTGAATGCAAAAATTCTCCTGTTTTTTTTACAGAATTACCACCTAGATTTCATCAATAATTTGAATGATAATTAAATACAATCGGAAATTGTGAGAAAAAAAGAGAAATTGCTCTCAAACAGCCTAGACTCCTTTGAATTGAAAAACATTCAACTCTCCGTTCACCAATGTCAATTATTTTCAGTTTAAAATTCCAACTTGGGTCGTTTATCCACCCACTTCTTGATGCTGGGAATATTCAAAACCTTATCTCTGATGGCCCTGAGATGAGGTCTACCCTCTGTGATGTCAATGCTGCAGGCATTTGCCAGAGAATCGTGAATGGCAGTGAAGAAAATGTCAGCATAACTCAACTATCACAAAGTAAAAAAAATTAAAATTCCAAGATCTTATACAGACCTTCATGACGACCACTAAAATGATAACTCACCTCGCCACCACGGAAATAACCACCATTACTCTTCGCACGTTCTTCTAATTTATCCAAATAAAACGGAACAACATTCTTAACAGTTTGTTCCCTCTTCTTTTCCCTAAGCACAGGATCTTCTTCACGATAGAACATAGCGACCTCTGTAACAAACCTCATCGTCACCATCAACATCAATCATGTTGTAAGATGTAAGAAACCCTACGAACGTTTTCTCAAGTCATGGAGAGCAGCCGCAACAGCATCAATCTCCAATGAATCCAGATCGGTCTTTCCAATTAAATTCAACCGTTTAGCGAGATATCTACAAATTGGTAATGTCTGAGAGAAGGGTTTGCCATCTATCTCCAAGACCGGCAATTGACCAAATGGTGTAGCTGAATAAAATAAGAAAGACTTTACAATCCTTCAAGTTGAAAGAAAACTATGAAAGAGGAAGAGGAATCCAATTTAGGCGAATTTAGGGGTGTACAAATATTTTTAAGTCATACTTAAGCTTGAATCATATGCAAACTTGATGGATTGTAAGCGAAGTTCGCTTAGAATCTATCTCTAAGACGGGTCAAATCTATCTCATCTATCTCTAAGATTGACCAGAGGGTGTAGTTGAACCAAATAAGAAAGACGTTACAATCCTTTAAGTTGGAGAAAAGTAATGAAACAAGCGGAAAAATACTTTTAAGTCATGTGCAAACTTGTTTCCACTTGGTAAAAGTTTGATAATATGATTGTTTGACCCTTAAACCCTCAAAAAATCTCTAAATTGAATTGTTCGCTGTCGAATAGGTCACTTAGAATCCATCGCCAAGATCGGCAATTGACCAAATGGTGTAGCTGAACCAAATAAGAAAGACGTTACACTCCTTCAAGTTGAAGAAAAGTAATGAAACAAGCGGAACATCAAATTTAGGCAAATGTAGGGGTGTACAAATACTTTTAAGTCATGTGCAAACTTGTTTCCACTTGGTAAAAGTTTGATAATATGATTGTTTGACCCTTAAACCCTCAAAAAATCTCTAAATTGAATTGAACAGTTCACTTAGAAGAAGAATTTCTTACTTGGCTTTATTCTAGGCCATTCGTTCTCCCGATCCATGACACGAATATCTTCAAACTCATCACCACCGTAGCTCAGGAGGAATCGTATAGGCTCGCCCAAGCCCATCACATTAAAGTACGTTAGTTTGTACTGTGACATGTTGACACAATTTCCAAATATTGGACTCTGTGGATGACACGGGTGTGGCCGGCTCAATATCGCGGGCTTCGGCAATAACTTTTTTTATCTTCGGAGGAATATAACGAACGGTCTATGATCGCAATCAATGAACAATCGATTTCAATGGATCCAGAAGCCAGTGACAATTCAAATAATGGATTTAATCTTGATGAGTGAAACGGGGAGTTTTGTTTGATCAACACTATCAGACGCCTGCACTATCGGAAGCTACAGCATGTAGAACGAGTTTTTTAAAGGCGACCCTTACATTCCCCTTCTCCAAACATTTTCAACTTCCACGTTCTCCCGAATGGGCATGAACTACAGTTTCTCCGGGTAAAGTATACTCACGACGATGCTCACTAATCTAATCTCCCCTGCGTTCTTGTGATATTTTGGGAGAGCCAAAGAGCCCCAATATTTTTCTTTAATTATGATGAAACCAACAGGATGTGGGATAAAAATTGTTGAGATGTTTGATTGAAGTGGGGAGATGTGAAATTGGATTTGAAGATGTGAATGATTTACAGGTTTTTGCTTCTTAGGAAGATTGATTGTCAGGAATTTTTTTTAAATTGAGCAATAGCTACATTTGAATTCTCAATGTTGTGAACTTGAATTCAATTTACGGTCAAATCATTTATGGAATCTCTGATTCAACTTGGAAATTTAGGATAATTGGGTTTTCCATGTTAGATTATCATTGAGATTTCAATGGCATCTAGATTTTTCAAACTCTTGTGGAAATTGAATATCACATCCAACTGAATTTTCAGTGGATGGAAAATTTAGGAAAATTGTTGCTCGAATTTTCAAAATATTTAATCATTTTCTCCAGAATTCAACTGATTTTTCAATAACAAAATATATGAAAATTTCTTGTGAATGAGGGATTGTTAATTAATTCAAGATTATTTACTTGAAACTTCGGGATGATTTCTTCCAATTTTGTTACATCTTTTATACGCAATTATTAATCAATAGTGAATAGATTATTGATCAATTCCCATGGAAATTTCATTCTAGTCAGGTAGTCTAATAAAAAAAGTAATAAGGGTCATAAAAATTCCTAAAAATTTTCGATTGATTGAATAACATTGAGTCATCAATCGATTGGTTCCCCCTCTCACCCTATCACCATTCCTCTCACGATAATGAAAGTGACACATCAAATCGCTAACTTAACACAGGCCGCTTCATTCGAATTTATGAAAGCCTACTCAGTTGTTAAAAAATTCGCAGTAGCGAGTGTTGAAGGTCCGGCCATCAAACCTGATCATCAGGTACTCCAACACAACGACGAATTTTCTTTCCACAATGGAGAGAAAATTCTATCACAATTATTAGTCAGTGGAAGATCATTGATCAATTCCCATGAAAGTTCCTTTCTAGTCTAGTAGCCTAGTCTAATAGAAAAACGCAAGGAGTGTCATAAAAGTTCCTAAAAATTTTCGATTGATTGAATAACATTGAGCCATCAATCGATTGGTTCCCCCTCTCACCCTATCACCATTTCTCTCACGATAATGAAAGCGACAAATCAAATCGCTAACGTAACACAGGCCGTTTCATTCGAATTGATGAAAGCCTACTCAGTTAAAAAATTCGCAATAGCGAGTGTTGAAGGTCCGGCCATTAAGCCTGATCACCAGGTACCGCAGCATGACGACGAAGGTTCTCTACACAGTGATAGTTTATTCCAATAAACAACAACGCCTCATAATCGCATGTCACCCGCGTCATGACACGCATCATTACAGAGGTATTGTGATATCTGCAATGCAAGACTTGACGAGCATTGAGGAGGACCGAATAAGCATCACTCGTGATAAGTAAATTGATAAAAACATTCTCATTGATGATTTCTCATGGATCAATAACTCGTTAGATTCACGGTTCACCTGTTGTTCGGAGAATTGTGGTATGCCTGCTTGACGCCAATCGAAGGATCACCTGTAGAGGCGTCACAAGTTGCATTCGAAGCTCAGGGATTTTTGAAACACGTGAGATCTGTCTACCGAGAGCTGCCTATTCTGGCGGATCTGTCGAGAGAGTTGCCTAACAGTTCGGCCGGCGATCTCTCCCGTCCTTTGGGCAAGATCATGGTAATTTGGTGACATGAAACTGGTTTTTTTTTGTGATATTGTCAGGTTTTCTGACGCAGGAAGACTACGGACACGATACTATCGTGAATATCACGCCGAAAGTTCATCAGGAACTGCAGGATATTAGAACGATCTTGTTGGATTCCGTGCAGAGACTCATTGACAGGGGCGAGAGGCTTGATGAGTTGGTGAAGAAGGCGCAGACGTTAGAGATTACGGTAGGCAATTTCCAATGTTAGGGAGTTGATAATTCAAATTAAAATATTAAAGTCTCAAAATCACTAAGCAATCAGAAAAAAATGAAATGTCAGAGACAATTCAATAGGAATTTTCAGGAAATTGACATTGAATTCTTTTAGATTCTCTTACATTTTCCTGATTTCTATAAATTTTTATGCAATATTTGATCTAAAATTTACTATTTGGAATTTTTTATGACGAAATTCACCAGTTTAATACCCAATTAAAGACGATGATTACTGTTGCAGGTGCGAAAAGACTTCCGCCTGACGCCAAAATCCACCAAAGACAAAAATAAAAATTGCTTCGCTCCATTCGCAGCCGCTGTAATGCTCATATCAAGTTTGGCATTCGCAATTCTCTTGTACATCGAAATATTTTCGTAATCCTGTGTTTTTTGTAAACAAATTAAAGATGCCAGGGGAATTGAATTTAATAAATTTTTGCGTATCGAATGTTTTGGCAGCACTACTTGCAGGGTCTTGAAGTCAAGCGATGACCTGGTTATCAGGATAACCTTTCGGTGAGATTATTGGAAATTAATCGTTCAAGTGAACACGTAGGCTCAGCGAAAAAAAAGTCTCGATTTCCAGGGACATTATCACTAACTTTAAGAGTAATGTGACTGATTTTGCGGAATCCATCGCCAAATTTCGGTGATGAAATCATTTAGGATTTGAACATCTTAAATTTTTGGCGGTTCGATATTCCTCAGACGCTTTTACGGCAGAAACTGAGTTATCGGCGGTTGAGAATCGACCGACTGAAGACAAACATTGAAATATCGACGATGAAATTGCAGGATTCTGGGGTTCCCTGCATTATCCACAAATAATACGAATTTAAAAAGAGTTTGATAAGGATTTAAACGACTTATTCTACTTTATTCTCCGACTAATTAAAATTTATGCAAATAAATTGAACGATTGCACAACAGCAGCTACGGGTCAGAAGACTAATTGATGAATTATTCATCTCGTCATAATGAAAATTTAATTAAATCAGTAGCGAAGCGGTAAAACGTTTCAAGTCGACGCAGTTCTGAGTTATCGAGGAATATCTCCGAATCTAAGGCAGATAACGAAATTTTCGTAATGACCTTTTTTGTAGCCCTCAATGCGCTCTACAGAAAAGGTCATGACGAAAATTCTTCCATCTCCCTCAGATTCCCAGATATTCATTGAAAACTGGACTCCTTGAAGTCCATCGCTCATTAACGATCTAATTGAAGATTTCGTTTGCTGAGGCCCTCTAATCTGGATCTCTAGGGAGTCAATAGAGAACACAACAAAATCATTCACTTGATATCATCCACTACCCAATCCTCTAATTGTTTTCGTCGGTGAGTTGGGGTCGCGTGCCACTCAGAACTTCCGCCTTGACTTGCAATATACGACTGATGCCGTTGTTCTTGGCGTCATTAAGGCGGATACACCAGCATTATAACAGCGCTGTATGAGCTCCATTGTAAAAGCATCTGTCGTTTCGACAAAGTACTATATTTCAGTGAAAGCCGGGGCAAAGTCGCTCGGTAGGACTGTATCAAGGGCGGGAAATCGGAAATTGATAATTCATTTTTTATTCATTCGCCACGAGTGTCCGGTGAAATCTACCCTAGATGAAAAAAAAAATAATTCAAGTTTCAAAGACTGCTCCACAGTTTCCCCGATGAAGATTTTATTCGAATTTAATTAAACTATATTTTTACTGGATTTTATTCAGATCAAATTTTTTTTTTTCAAACTGAACAAATGTTTTTTGATCCAAATGAAGACTCGATTAGTTAAAAATGAAATAATTATTCAGACGAACAAGGAAATTAAGTTGGAACAATGTAACAATTCTCTATATGCATCAAATAAAGAGTTTCCTTTTAATCCAATGCACACTGATAGAACGGATTAGTTATTGTCAACGAATGGATTTTGGTTGGAGGTTGCGGTCTATTCGGTCTCACCAAATGTTCATTCGTTAATAGTTAACGAATGTATATTTGAGGAGCCTTGTTTGACTTGACTTTCGCCATTCAAGTGAACCATTCGTCAACTATTAACGAATATTCATTTCGTCACATTCAGCTCTACCATTCGTTAAGTCAACGAATCTCGTTTGGAATGAATGAATCGTTCTATCAGTGCATCAATTCTCTGAATGCCGATTGAAAGAATCAACAATCAATGATCTCGCGATGTCTTTAACCTGCCGTCCAGGCACCCCACACCAATCTCATTATCAACCCATCAGCTGGCACTCGTCATCTCGCCCCCACCCCTCAAGACCCTCAACCACCACCTCCAACACTCTTCGAAACTTCACATCTCCCGCGTTTGTTGCACACCGTATGTGCAGGTATGCGAAACGAGGGGCACGATCCCTCAAAGAGGTCTGGAGATACGTCCAGTGGTTGAAAGAGAGAGAGAGAGAGGGGGGGGGGCACGTTCCCTTAGCGCCAGAATACCAGACCAATGGCACCAGGTGTACGTTATCTAGGGATGAGCTCGAAAATGAGGTACCATATGTTGATGCATTTTGAAAAAAGGAGAAAAAAAAATACGCCCCGGCACGCGCCACATTTAAACACGAGCCACTATCCAGTGAGGACGAGACTCTTGTCGGTGTACATCAAGTGTCATCAGTACTCCCCAGTGAGGATTAACGTTTAGTGTTCGATCGAGGAGATGTGCGATGTCTTCGGGATTTCGTCGTTCATTTGGAGACGAATGATCCGAGCAATCGGGGAGAGTTGAGAGGATTTTTGGGGAAAATTGAGGAGTTGAATTATGGCATTGCTGTCTAATGCCCCCAGCATGTACCAGTCTTCGTCCTCGGAGATGCTGATGCCCGCCTATTCAACAGTGAGGCCCTACGAACCACTCTATCCCTCACCCTACAATTCACCGGATTACGATCACATTGCGGTTAATTACAATGATCACAATGCTGTCGATGTCATGATGACTCCTAGGCGAAATGTCGAGTGCAATGACAGTTACAATGGTGATAATTGCCACGAGTATGTTGTACCCGATGGATACGAGAGAGAGTCTTACGGTCTTCTGACACCAGTTACACCGCAGAGGTATGTACCGAGTGTGGGGAGAAATGACGAATTTTAATTTGATGAAACTGTTCATTCGGAGTTTTTCTGGTCACTTCAATGATTTTTTTCGTTGTGGAAGTCGATTAATTTCTTTGGTGGAGGGTTTATTCATACTTGAACTTGATTTTTGTCTGCGCTGAGTGTTGAATTAATTCAATACGGCAAAAGTAAATAAAAGTAAATAAAAGTAAAAAGTAAATAATTTCGACGAGGGGACGATTTATTTCTGGAGAAAAAAAATTTCTTTCCTCGTTAAATATAAATTTCAGCAGAACTAATTTTTTTTCTCAGTTGAGCCCTTTTTTTCACTCAAAATAAATAGTTTTGTTTAAATAATTGTTTCGTTTTGTTTAATATGAACGAATGTTTTTTTTATCCAAACGAAGACTTCAATCAGTTAGAAATGAAATAATTATTCAGCCGGGAAAGTAGAATTGATTCATTAAGATGGAATAATTCAGAGAAGTGACGCGTTTTAATTGAATGAAATTATCATTTCGAGCTATTTAAATCAATCCATGTAAATCCAATAAATTCATGTGAGTCGAATATAGTCTATTTAATTCAAATAAATAATTTCTCTTTTTTTGATGAAATCGGTTTTGGCCGGAGTTGAGTGGAAGGTTTAACCATTTGTTTTTCATTTGAAGATTCACCTCACATAGTTCCGTGGAGGAGAACTCAATGGATTATCAAGCCCCTGTGTACTGCTATGAGACGTCCCAGGAGATTGGATACAATGTGAAACATGACAGGAATCAAGACGTTGGGGATTCGAGAAAAAATTATTGGGAGCCAGCACCGGTAAGCCCATTTGATTTATTTACCCCGAAAAAGGAGTGTTTTATGTCATTGTCTTCACCAAAATTCAGTGAAAAATAATTAAACAAGAGTTCTAGGAAAATTTCCCAATTTGATCTTTAATTTAATTTTTTTCTGCGCATTCAGCGATAAAAAATTCTAAAAATTCACTATTTAAACAGTTTTTTGAAATTTTTGAGATCACCTGTTCCCGGAAACTCAGATTTTATTTAAAAAATCAAAAAAAATTTTTTAGTTTCTCTAAAACATATGAAAAAGAGAAGGGACAGGGGCATTTGAAAGCAATGAATTCCTGATAAGCATCAATTATGAATAAAAAATATAATTAATAGGTTCAAGACTCACCGACGTCGAGCCCTCGACGAGGGAGACGAAGATCCCGCGATGTCCCGCCATCACCAGGTGTTCTCAAACGTCGAAGACTGGCAGCAAACGCGCGGGAACGTCGCAGAATGAACGGCTTGAACGATGCATTCGATAAATTGAGGGAAGTGGTGCCGAGTCTCGGGGCTGATCACAAATTGAGTAAATTTGAGACACTGCAGATGGCACAGACCTACATTGCCGCACTGTGCGATTTGCTCGAGCGGCACGACAACGAACACTGAAACAGTAATTATTAGGATTTCTAGCATTAATAGATGTATATTTGCGTGGTTATTATTGACAATGGTTTCCGGTTTTTTTCCTGTGAAAAATCGCCCGGAGAATCTACTTCAAGTCGACAAATTTTTGGCATTAATTGCTCCATTTTTTCCCTTTTAAGAGAAAAAAATTGATTCAATTAGAATTTTTTGAAAAAACAACAAACTTCAAGCAAAGTTCCACGTGGGAAAAATTCGTCAGGAAAATTAAATTCAAATTGAAGAACTCACCGCGAAAAAAACGTCATTTTCGTAAATTTTTGTTATTAACTTTTTCATTTTTTCCCTTTTAAGAGAAAAAAAAAAATTCAATTAGCTGTTAAAAAAAAAAGAAAAAAACTAAGTAAAATTCCATATGGGAAAAATTCGTCAGGAAAATTAAATTCAAATTAAAGAACTCACCGCGAAAAAAACGTCATTTTCGTAATTTTTTGTTATTAACTTCTTCATTTTTTCCTTTTTAAGAGAAAAAAAATTCAATTATGATAAAAAAAAATTGAAGCAAAAAAACGCAATTCTCGTACATATTTTAAATTAAATTTTTCATTTTTTTCCTTTTTAAGAGAAAAAAAAATTAAATTGGCATTTGTTTGGAAAAAAACTCCAAGCAAAATCCCAGCTGGGAAAAATTAGTAAAGAAAATTAATTTCAAAGGAGATAATTCACCGATAAAAAATTAACGGATAAAAAATTTCCTATAATTTTCCGACGGGGAAAAATTAATTTGCACAAAAAATTTTCAAGAGAAAAATTCCCCGATTAAAAATTGACGGGGAAAAAATTTCCGGGAATTCGTCAATGGGAAAAAAATAACGGCCACCGTTGACAGCATGAATTATGCCATACCGTAAGCACGAGACAGCTAAGAGACCAAAGATTGTGTGGTAATATTGCGAGATTTATCGAGAATTCAATTCTCTGAACTCGATAATAAAATAGTCCATAAGATTTCTTAAACAATAATAAGTGCCTAGAGTTCATTAGAGTACCAGATGGCATGAAATTGTATTCAAGTTTTGTATTTTTGTAATGGATTTACTCGATTGTTTGTTTTGCTCTAGTCAAAGGCTATATTTACAGTAATTTTTATTATTTAAACTAATGATATTGAGGCATGAGTATTTTTTTAAGATGTACCAATCATCACCAAAGTGATTTGTAAATAAAATTACCCCTGATTTTGTAAAGTAATTAATTTGAATGTATTGTTTATGAAATTGTGAAATAAATAAATTTTGTATGGAATAAAACAGTTTATTGATCAAAATCACTTGCAAATTAATTATTCCGTTTATTAATTAGATTTTTATTTTCATTTTTATGTATTTATTTTATTTATTTTGTTACATTCTGTTCTATTTTGTCATTATTTTTTTGTGAATAAACGCTAATGACAAAAAAACGAAGAAATAAAAGAAATAAAATAAAAAATTCAGTGATTTTCTCAATGAACTAAATTGTAGGGACTGCCAATGCCTCAGTTTCCTCTCTAAAAAAAATACTGAACCTCGTTTGCGGAACTTCCTTCCTTCCTCCCAAATTCAAAGAGAAGCGTATCACTATGAGACATGTTGGTAAGCCACGAGATCCGGCGTGAAAAACTGCAGACCACAGGGAACAATCCGAGGATGAAAGGTATGCAGAACAAAAAGAAAGAAAGCATTTCCCTGTACACATGTGGAATTGAAATAATTCATACCAACGGAATTGACCCAGTTGACAGATTGATAAATCTCGAGTTGAAGATATCCAAGTACCTTCACTATTTATTCAATTTAATTTCTTAATTTTTTTATTTGGTGTTTCATCTATGATAAAATGAATTTATTCATATTTTTTAATCTTCAGGATATCAAGTATCTTTTACAGTTTAGTTTTCAATCATTTTGAATTATCAAATTTGTCAATTAAATTATGGGAGAAAAATTTGAAGAAAAAAACATAAATATTTAGCGTCATTTCAATTACATTTCGCACAGAATTATAATTTTTTTAAGCATTTGTTGTTTATAAATAAATAATTGAAATTGTTTAAACCTTTGAAGTCCAATCTTTTTAAACATGAAATTGATTTCTGGTAAAATTCTGAATATCAATAAATTTGTTACGATTCTGAACAAATAATTTTTATCGTGAAAAATTTATTGTTTATAAATTACAAATTATTCATTATTAATTATTGATTATTCGTTGTTTATTGATTATAAGTTATAATTTATTCAATAAATAATGTTCAATACTTTAATTGACCTCAAAATTCAATTGGGTTCCATTCAAAGTGAATAAACTTTCTTGAAATCAAACAAATCGTTCATTTACTGTTGATAGAGGATTTATACAGAATAAATGAATTATTTATTTCATATAATTGAACCATCCCGTCGATTAATAAAGAAAATAGATCGAAATGATGAAAAAATTGCAATCAATAAATGTAAGAAAAAAATAGTTCTATTTTCTATTTTTAAACGCGTCACTCCTCTGTGTGCACTGACCATTTCACCCCATCATTCAAAGGAAATAAAAGAGTTTCGTAAAACGAAGGAAAAAAGAAATGGGTGGAAAACAACAGTGACATGGCGCATTGACTGAGTAGTCACTGGGGTCAAGGGGTTTGACTGATCAGCCTCTTCAAAAGAATCGACCGGTTAAATCGATTTCAGGCGTAATTTTGGTTGACCATGGCGAGCTACGCCCACTGTAACACAAAATAAATTAGCAGTTTTCCCTGAAAAAAAAAAAGAAATTCTGAAGGCTTTCGTCGCTGCACACCACCTCAAACTATAATACTTCCCAAAAAATATTTTTCGAGAACGAAAAATCTCTCCCGGAAAACTATTTCTGTCCAATCGATAATTATGAATGATATGACGAAATTGATGAATGAGTTGACCATAAAAAACTGTTTTCTCTCCAATTTTTTCCGCACCACGAGAAAAAAAAATTGATGCAGTAGCTTCAGGTAGCGAGAGAGGGTTATCTCGCTGGCCTTATGGTGTGAAGAACGGAAAACCTCGTGAGTAAATATTTCTAATATTTCACCGCCACCTGACACCCTCTCATACAGCCCCCGAATTCCCGCAGAGGGCGATTTTTTTTCCACTTTCCTTCAGATAAAAAATTTCACCGCTGCCGATTTCCCTGTTTCTGTCTCGAGCCGTCTAGCCACCAGAGAGGAAAAAACAACCGAGATGTATCGACTTCCGATCGATTAGGATCTTCGGAAGCAAGACTGCGTCGAAGTTCACTCACAACAGGACAATTTAGTTATCTCGGGTCGACAATTTGTCGGAGGAGGTAGTGGAATACATCAACAAGATAATTATTTCAAAGACGATAAAAAAATTAGTGGATCGAGAAAATTGACGAAATCGCATCGGAAGAGATTTTTTATTCGGAATATTTGTGGTCGTTGCAACTGTATTTTTTGTTTAACATTAATAAATGCATTTATTGTAATGGAGATGTTGCAATTTTATTAAATAAATAATTCATTCATTAGAGAGGAACTCTTCATTTGGATCCCAAAAATGTTTGTTCACGTTTAATAAACGATTTACTTGTGAAAGAGGAATTTATTAAATTTATTTATTTAAATTATTTGAAGAACTAAATTGATTACACTTGAACAAATTCTTTTTCCGCTTTCTAACTGATTTTTCCACTTCTAACACCTGAAGTCTCCATTTAAAAAATTATTATTCTTATTCTTATTACTATTTACTTATTTACTTATTCTGCGAATTGATATATGATATCATTTTTGCAGGGGATGATATTATTATTATTATTATTATTATTATTATATACAAAAAAAATCCTTTGATATGGATCAAAGCTTCATCGCAATTTTTTAAAATAAACCTAAAAACTTTGAATGAACAAAATTCTACCTAAATCTACCTATTCATCCAAAAAATCCATCTGTTCTAACATTTCCTTACAAAAACAACTGGATGAAATATTCGAAATTTGGGGATGGTTTTTTTTTCTGAGCCATCCCGAATTCACCAATCTTTTCAACCCCTCAAAAATAGAGTATCTCAATGCCGCACATGTGAAAATTTGTTTTATTTGTTATTTGCTTCGATTTCTAATTGATTACTCTATTTCTAACACATCAAGTCTCCATTTTTTAAAATTATTAGTTTATTTATATTCAATAAATTACTCATTTGATATAACTAAAAACTCCATCACAATTTTTTTAAACAAACCGATTTATTCAATTCAAATGAAGCATTTCTCTGGATTTTCTCTTCAATTTATGAAACATTGCAAATGAAATAGTATGTAATCATCCGAAAATTCCATCTGTTCTAACATGTCCTTACAAAAACAACTGGATGAAATATTCAAAATTTGGGGATGTTTTTTTTTCTCTGAGCCATCCCGAATTCACCAATCTTTTCAACCCCTCAAAAATAGAGTATCTCAATGCCGCACATGTGAAAATTTGTTTTAGTTGTTATTTGCTTCGATTTCTAATTGATTACTCTATTTCTAACACATCAAGTCTCCATTTTTTTTAAATTATTAGTTTATTTATATTCAATAAATTACTCATTTGATGTAACTAAAAACTCCATCACAATTTTTATAAACAAACCGATTTATTCAATTCAAATGAAGCATTTTTCTGGATTTTCTCTTCAATTTATGAAACATTGCAAATGAAATAGTATGTAATCATCCAAAAATTCCATCTGTTCTAACATGTCCTTACAAAAACAACTGGATGAAATATTCAAAATTTGGGGATGATTTTTTTTTCTGAGCCATCCCGAATTCACCAATCTTTTCAACCCCTCAAAAATAGAGTATCTCAATGACGCACGTGTGGAAATTTGTTGTATCGGTATAATAAGTGGCTGGGGAGTTGAATAGAAATACACACCTACCCCCAGTATTCAATTCCACCACGAGGCACTGGATTGTGCCACATGGCACGAGTCGCAACGCCCCTTAATATAAGGTATCGTGCCATCTCCCACAGGGAAAAAAAAGGGGGGAAGGATAGAGATAGAAAGTCAGAGAGCGGGCCGTGTCATCTGTTGCTTCGGTTGCTCGTACCGTTCTAGCGATGCGTAGCGTGTTTACTCGATTCTTCGTGCTTGTTTTTTTTTCACGAGTAATGGCCAAAAAATTTGGCTTTAATGCATGAAATGATAGTGGGGGGGAGTCGTAGGTACGAGTTTCGTTACCCTGGCCTACTCCTCAGCATTCATCTCTCAATTTTTTTTTTATTGGGAAAATGAGGATGCCTTGTAGAAACGTCATCTGCTTCCAAGTGATACAATAGTGTCCGCAAGTTGCATGCTCTTTTCTTGTGGCTCTTGATCATACGTGTCATTCATGCGAATTCAATGATGGAATGCGATTGGGCGGCGGTCGATGGGAGGATCAATTGGCATAGGTTCACCTGCCTCGCGGGTTATCCATATGGGCACGTGCCACGTTATTTTGAAAATTTATTTTAGTTTTATGGAGGAATATCCGTCTTGAAGAATATTTTTCATGAAAATCGAGTAATAAAAGGGGATTGAGGAATAAGAGGATTTCTCCGAAAATAATGAAGCTAGTGTTTCAAATCCAATTGCATTCGATTCCTGAGGAAATTTAGAATTTTTCAAGGTACTGGAGAATGCTTAGAGGTTGCTGTTTAGCTAAAATCCACATTAATTTTTAGCTCAATGAATTTATCATTGATTTTAGTTTTTTTAGGATTTCTCAAAAACTAGTAGAACTAGCTGCCTAAATCCAATTGCATTCAATTCCTGAGGAAATTCGCGGGTTTTCAAGGTGCTGGGGAATGCTTACAGGTTGCTGTTTAGCTACGATTCATATTAACTTTTAGCTTAATTAATTTATCATCAATTTTAGTTTTTTTAGGATTTCCTTTTTTACTTTTTCAAGGTACTAGGGAATGCTCATTAATTTTTAGATAATATCCTCATCAATTTTTAGCTCAATGAATTTATCATTGATTTTAGTTTTTTTAGGATTTCTTAAAAACTAGTAGAATTAGCGGCCTAAATCCAATTGCATTCAATTCCTGAGGAAATTTATGGGTTTTCAAGGTGCTGGGGAATGCTTAGAGGTTGCTGTTTAGTTACAATTCATGTTAACTTTAGTTGAATTAATTTATCAGCAATTTTAGTGTTTTTAGGATTTCTCAAAAACTAGTAGAACTAGCCGTCTAAATCCAATTCCATTCAATTCCCGAGGAAATTTCTGATCTTTCAAGCTTTTTGAGAATGCTCAGAGCTCACTGAATAAAAACCAATCAAAATATGAATTCCAACTTCAATGAAAAATTACCAATTCCCAATTTTCCTATTCCATTAAAAAATCAATAATTTTCCACCCGAAAAATGCGACGAAGTTAAAATTATTGAATCTCTAAAAAAAATCTATTCTGCTATTAAAAACGAGTAAAGGAATAGTATTAGGCAGAACAATATCTATTTCCCAAATTGAAACATCAGTCAGTTTCAAATCATCACGGAGTATAAGTCAATACAAGAAACGCGATTCGAACGCGTCAATTGTATCCCCCGGATCGACAAGAAACTTCCATTAGCAGAGACCGGAATTTATGAGGGTATTGGCAGTGTCGATATCCTTCCCGTCAATAACCACCGAACGACCTTTCTCCAGATCATCGGGAGTGCCTCCAGGTATCTGTTTGCTCGCAGGGATCCCAATATTTCCCTCATTATCTGCCGAAACATGGAGAAAAGTGTCGAGTTAAATTGAAAAACCGTAACGTAAATGCATAACTTATGCATCGGAATGTTGAATGTATTCTTATGACGGTCATTGGAGTTTGAAATTGCATTCGCGTGGCAGTCGCGTGGCCAACAGATACAAATGGCTTGGCCGAGGGTTTTACACCAATGAGGTAAAAGCATCGGGTAATGCAACATGTTATGTTCATGTCATGTGTTGAATCGTTGGAGATTCAAGGGAGCGAGACGGCACGCGACGATATATCAACCAATTGTTAGGGCAGTCTGAATTAGTAATAAAATAATAAAAAATTAGTCCATCCTATTTCATTTTATCATTGACATTGTGAATTTAATTTCTCATCTGTATTTATTTTCGTCATTTGATTAAAATTATTTCTCTCAAGAGTTCCCTATTTTTTTGCTAATTTTTAAAAAGAGAAATAAAATTATTGTTGGATTTTTTTAAAATTAATTATTCATTTTATATAATTGAAACATTTTTACTAAAATAAACACAAAAGTTTTCAATCAATTTTCAACAAAAATATTGTTGAGATAACCAGAAAAATGTTGATTAAAGAGTTTTATTTGCTTCAAATGCGTCATTTCTTCTATTGCAATAAATAATAACTTAAGAATAGATTGTTAATTTTTTAAAGGTTTAATTCAATTTTTAATCTACCCATATTCCCTCATTTAGTTAAAGAGTTCTCAGTAAATTGAAAATAAAAATTGGAATTATTCCGCTTTCTAAAGATCTTTTACTGATTAAAAAAATGAGAAATAGTTTACTTGATAAATAAACTTTATCCGAATCAAATAAATGCTTTTTCAAATATAACCGAATTAATTTTTCAAATATAATCAAACACATAATAAAATTATTGTTGTGTTTAATTTTTTGGAATAAAAATTGTTCATTTAATATCATTAAAAAAATTGTGTTTTATTTGACTCGAATGCGCCATTTCTCTGAATGTATTAAATAATACTATAAAAATTAAAATAATAATAATGATAATAATAATATCTTTCGTTGATTTTTAAAAAAATGATTCATTTGAATTAAATAAACTTTATTGTTTTGAAATGAAAATGATTTATTTCATATAATTAAAAAATTATCACTGAAATAAGTAGAAAAATGTTGAATAAAGAGTTTTATTTGGCTCAAATGCGTAATATCTCTGAATGCATTGAACAATGAGATAAAATAACCGCAAATAAGAATGATTAATTTCTCCACTTTGACACAAACTGTAAAGAATTCAAAAGCCATTGGGCACTGAATAACGGTTCCATCGCAAGTAACTGTCAGTGCGCAGCGTGCATTCAGTCATTTATATATTTCATGGTAAGAGTTTGATGTACCATACAGCGTGTCAAGTACCCCCACAATGCTTGGTGGCACTATCGAGGAAATTGAGTGGAGGTCTCCGATCGAAAGAGTTGTCCAGTAATCCCCGCGAGTGTGCACTCAATGCTGTTGAATCATGAACTATTTAATGAAGTACTTAATGCCGTTGAGGGTTCCCCTGATCGGGGAACATTTCGATTTACATTTTGACCGTTGGAATAGTCCGGCAACCCCTCGCATGCCGGGGTATCGTGACATCTCCCGCCAAAAAACTCGCGCTCACAATGTTACACGGAGCGTAACGTGTCTTATTATAGGGGGAGGGAATGTCTTGTCTTAACGATTTTGGAAATGACATTCCCCATTTTATTTCACTATTTGTCTAATTTTATGAACACAGTATGAAAGGTCAATGCGCATTTTTGAAAAATATTAAAAGCTAATGGATAATTTACGAATATTTTTTTAAGATCTCGGCAAAAAGAGAAGCAAAATGCGGAAATGCAAAATTATATTCGTTAATTTCGAAATTTCCTATTTTTTTACCCCATTTTATTTCACTATTTGTCTATTTTTATAAACATAATAATTTAGTAAAATTAATCGCTCACAGTGAAAGGTAGGTATACATTTTTTTTAATACAAAAAGTTAATAATTTACGAACATTTCAGTAGCGAAGTGGTAAAACGGTGCAAGTCGACTGATCTCCCAGTTGAATTTTTGAGGATTATTTCCGATTCTAAGGGAGATAGCAACATTGTTGTTATAACCTTTTTTGTAGAGCCAATTGAGTGCTACAACAAATGTAATTACGAAAATTTCGCTATCTCCCTTAGATTCCGAGATATTCACTGAAAACTGGTCAACAGTCAAAATTGACTTGTACCGTTTTACCACTTCGCTACTGATTTTTTCAAGATCTCGGGAAAAAAAAGTAAAATACATAAATGAAAAATTATATTCGTTAAATTCGAAATTTCCTATTATTTTACCCCATTTTATTTCACTATTTGTCTATTTTAATGAACATAATTCATCAGAATTAATGGAATTAATGGAAAAAAATAACGTTCAATTCAATTAAAAATACAGAAATTCAATTCAAATGAAACAAATGGCCAATTTATCAGTAAATAAAAAATCTATTGATTACGTTATGCCGAAAGTAATTTCCCCCATATTTTCACTTCCTCAATTCCCCTAAAAAATACTTCTCGAATAAAATAAAAATAAAAATAAAATTCTCCATTTCCGAACCCCTCAATATATTTTCAATAAACGAAACATGTGATTAGCGCTCGACGAAAGGTCTCCCCCACAATGACTCGTTTATAAAAAGTTTATTGAGCCATGGCTAATGGATCGTAAATTGGGTCCCCCCCAGCGATGTGATGTGATCGATACCCGATGCGTGGCGATCATGATCGACACGGCCCATTCATCACCCGATATTCAATAAGCAAAAAATATTCAATCAACTCGCAATCAATCCCCCCTCCACATCTCGCCTAAAACTCTTGATTTCTCCATAAAAATGATAATAAACTGTGTGCACGCGTCGCGAGTGCGTCACGGTCTCCTGCCCCGGGGGCATAATCAGGCCAATTAATCAGTCGCCTGTCTTCACACATTGGTGGGTCCACCTTGCTCCCCGGACAAACGACGAACATTTCCTGAAAATTACCTGAGCCCATCGGTAGCTATTCTCTTCATATAAAAAATTAACATCTACATATTTTCGTTATTATTATAGAATAAACAGAGAGAGCCGGCACCGGTTCCCGGGGCACGTGCCCCGAGTGGATGAAAAGGGCAGCATCGAGAGTTTAATGATCATCATCAAATGCCTGAGTGATAAATATAACGGTTCACATTCACTCCTTTTTTTTCAGGAAAATACGATATTTTCAACATCAGCTATTTAAGGTCAGAGCAGAGCGAACAAAAAATAAAAATTTAACCGCAAAATTTGAAGCCTTTGATTGATTTGAAATTTTCGTATTGTTTAAATAATTATTATTATAACACTTCAATTTTTGAATTTGATATCGTTTATACTTTCTATTTTTAAAATGTTGGAAATTAAACATTTAGACGTTATAATTATTTTTATTTACTTATTTTTAATAAATACATTCACTTCTTTTTTCAGGGAAATGCGATATTTTCAAAATCAGCTATTTTCCGTCAGAACAGAAGGATCAAAAAATGAAAATAAAAATTTAACCGCAAAATTTGAAGCCTTTGATTGGAAATTTTCGTATTATTTAAATAATTATCAATAACACTTCAACTTTTGAATTTGATATCGTTTATATTTTCTGTTTATAAAATATTGGAAATAAAACATTCAGACTTTTTGATGCATAAAATTACTAGAATAAAAAACGCAATAAAAATTTCAAGTTTAGAGTTGAAATTTTCAATTGCAAAATTAATTATTTAATTGAAAAAATTGTAATATTTTTAACGTCAGTCATTCTCCATTAGAAAAATGCAATCAAGTTATAGTTACAAATAATTATGATTGACACATATTAATTTTTTAATTTGAAATTATTTACTTTTTCCATTTACGAAATATTCGAATTAAAAGATTTAGACGTTATGATTATTTTCATTTATTTATTAAAAATGAATAAATAATAAAATGAATAATAAAAAATAAAATAAATAAATAAATGATAAAATAAAAATGCTAGAATAAAAAAAAAGAAGAATAAAAATTTCAAATGTGTACTGTCCTATTTGGCATTTCCCTATTTGATATAAAAAATAAAATACAATATTTTCAAGATCAGTCATCTTTCACAAAAAAAAATAGTGAAGTTCAATTAACCTTGAGTACTTGATAAATAATTATGAATAACACCCATTAACTTTTGAATTATCATTCACCACAGACTATTCAACAGGAGTCTCTCTTCATCCAACTTGTTCTATGATGATTCTGATGACGAGGCAGGTGTCTGCATGGGAAACAAGACGAAGGGGAGGTGGATACTCTCAATAACACATGTGCTTAGACGTCATTTCGAATGTAAAAATTCATGTTCGTATTAATGTGGGGTAAAATAGTGAGGATACGAGGTATGTCACAGCGCATCATCACGTGGATGCGTGGAGAATACTCGGATTAACGATTCCCGAGGCTCCCGCTTCGTCATGCTTGCAAACTATGCATCTATCCTCGGTATAATGGGTTTATCTCGTGGGCTATTGATTCAACTCGCGGTGATAGGTTCAAACGCATCTCAAAGTATTCATTGGCTATTATTCTTGTTGTCTGAATGATCAACATAATCAAGAGGATGAGATCACTATTTCAGGTGAATTAAAGTAGCTCTACCCCTCGGCCGGGCTACGCTGTACTTTTGGATATTTTCAGTTTTAAAATTTTTCAACTAAACTGCATGGAAAAAATTTGAAAAAATTCACACCCAGTCAGTATTATCTAAATTAAATTTTGCAAAATATTGATATATTTCCCTCTTATAATTAAATCATAACACTTGTTTGCAAAACGGTGGATTATTTTTTATGAGGTGTCAAAAAAATTCTTGATTTTTTCACATCTAATGAAAAAAAATTCAGATTTTAATCTTTGATTACAATGGAAATGTTGATTTTCACGTAAGACACTGGGTTAAATCCCGTTTTTTAAACATTTCTTCTTTTTTTTTTTATTAAAGCTTCGGAACCCATTTTCGGGCTCATTCAGCTGTTCACACATTTCTTCTTTGAAAAACCAAAACGATAATTAGGGTGAACCAACCAGTGTTCGAACCAGACCAGTAATCGAACTAATTGGTACTTTTTCTATAAAATAAATTAGTAGAAGGTAGAGATGCCTCGCATTATACATGAAAAATAAAATTATGACATTTCCAAATGATATTGTGATGATTGACAATGTCCAAGTTACCTTATTACCAGCGGAAAAAACAGTTTTCGATGACACGCCGCCAATAGCATATTCCCATTACAGAATACGCATTTCGATTACTGGGTTTTCACACATTTTCAGCTTTTTGTATTCATATCATTAATTGTATCGTCAATTAATACCCATAATATTTTTTTCTATTATCTATGGAGATGTACAGGTGAGTTATAATTATTTTTAAATCAATTTTCAACTTGGTTATATTTCTAAATCTACGTTAAAAATAACTGTAACCTTATTCGTTCGAACACTGGACGATTCACCCCAAATTGAGAAAAAAATTAGAATTCCGAATCTAATGGAGTTTTCTGCAATTTTTTAACAGTTTTCAATAATCTTTGAATTTACCGTAAGGGTAGAGCTACTTTCAGGATATTACACTGTTAAAATTTTTTTAAAATTTCATGGAAAATATGATGGTAATTCTCGTGAGAGTGACATTGAATCTGATTTAGGGAAAAATCAGTAGCGAAGTGGTCAAACGGTTTAAGTTGATTTTGGCCATTGGCCAGTTTTCACTGAATATCTACGCTGCGTAAATAATTAGAAAGTTTACTTTTGGAGGAAAATTAATGAAATAATTAAAAAATTGCAGTCCGAAAATTTGAAAAAAAATCATAAAAGTAAAATAAAAATTTTAAAACTGAAATAAATATCGAATAGTACTTTAAATATGATTTTATAAAAAAATCCACTGAATTTCTTTGCACAACGACACCAGCACTTCCCCACAGCCTCATCCATCTTGACCTCAGCGAAACGACCTCATCGAAACAATGAGGCACGCCCTCTCGGTCCGCAATAGGTGAGAAAAACGTTCCAAATCGGGGAAAAAGGCAATAAACCCACCTGAACGATTTTTCGCCGCAAACATGCGGCTTTTGGGGCAGGACCTGAATAACCTGTAATTAAAGCACCTTGGGTGTGACTGCAATAGAACGAGCAATAAATTTTCCCCTCGTCTATACCTGTATCCTACGATTCTGCCCCCACACCTATTGATCTCTGTCAAGTTACATATTTGATTTAGCGAATATGTGAAAACAAAAGCGTGTGCCACAAACGGGAGAAAATCCCCGAATTCCAAAACCTGTTTTTGATCTAGAGAAAAAAAAATCCTTCCAATTCAAGAGTTTTTCCAAAGTAACTTTCAATTTTCTTTTAATTTCAATTACTCATCGAATTTTTAATGAAATGAAATAATTAATTTTTCCTCATGAAAAGCCCAATTCTCGATCTCAATTGATGAATTAATTCCCAAATAATGAACAGTAAAAAAAGAATCAAGTGTCCGTTTTACCCCACCCCTTATTCAATATTTTAATCATAATTATAAAATACAAAAATATAATTAAAATACATTATCCCCTCAGTAGATAATAATCAATTTGCCCTTTCGCTGTAATCGCCGATGATAAATTAGCCATCACCCATGAACAAAGCCCCGAATGACGAGGACAATCAATGAATATCTCCATCACCCATCAAATCCAATCATAATTAACAAAATTGCATCCCCCACTAATTTCTTCACGCATCGCGCACATTTTCCCCGTGTTTATACGAAGCCAACAGGAGAGGACCGTCAGCTCATTTATTGTGTATTAGTAAAAGGATAATGAGATCTGGCCTTTTGCCTTGTGCCAAGGCGCCGCTCCGGTCTCCTTCCAAAAAAAAGGAGAAAATCGACACTGAAAAAAAGGGAAAACGAGACTGTGGACAGGGTACACGCCCTCGGCTCCAGTTTTCGGAAGACAGAACTGCCGAATGATTTTCCCCTGCCTTTTCCCAAAAAAGGGGGCCAGGCAGCACAATATTTTGCGAGTTGGGGAATGATTTGAAAAACGACCCAACAACCCGTCGGTTCTACAAATCAAATGGACATGGTTATGATTGCATTATAAAAGTTAACGAACCTTGACTAGTTCGGTAACCAATTCCAAGGGAATTAATATTCCAACCGCCAGTATGAACATTTAAATTTCTCTTATTCCGCCAGGCCATCGTGATTTTTAACAATTTTAGCAATCAAAAATGAAACTAACTATAAATTTCCACTAATTTGTCAAACGTTTCAAGTGGTAAATCCACTCATAAGGGCAATTTATTAAATTTCTATCTATTTGAAGGAAACCATTTTAACGTCAAAATTCCACAACAAATTTGAGGAAATTTAATTCAATTTCATTTTTGATTTCGTACTTACAATCATCTCAAGACGCTAAATCCTCAGCAAAACCATCAGCATTTCATCATCGGATGCACCCCACAATGCCCCAAACAAACAAAAAAAAAAAATTCCTGTAAACTAGGCAGACCCCATAAAACAGTCAAATTTGTCCCCAAATTTCTGACCCCAAAGGCGTTTAAAATGTCGTAAAGTACGCCACAGAAAAAAAAAGAACGAAAGAATGCCCGAAAAAGAAGGGAATCCCTTCAGCCTTAGACTTGCCCAACGAAAAAGCGCCAGTGATTTTCGTAATTTAGGATCAATGCTGTTTTGCAGCTCGTAAACTAGTGGCACAAATCACTGCTCAACTGTGTCGCATGAATTATTGATACATCAACAACTCCCGAATGACGACTGGAATTCATTCAATCAAAGATTGATCCAATTAATACAAAATCAAAGCCCTCACCCCGACGCAGCAATTTCCCTTAAATTTATCTCACATTCCAACTTATTACAATACCAACAATTACAAAAGTACCAGAGACGAACAAAACCACTGGGATCTCAGTTACAGCCAGCCCCCATTTCATCCTAGATAAATCACCAGTAATCGGACAGTTCATGTTTTTACAGTGCTTTTAGATTTATCCAGTCTGATGGAACGTCATCAAGAGGAATACCAGGAGAATAAAGATGAAACGAGAACGAGAGTCAAAGTAAAAACCGCCATATGCAAATACAATATAATAACCCAAGCCGAATACTCAAGCACTCATAAATATCACCATCGACTCGATATTCATTAACGATGTGAATTTGGCCCTTGAAAATTCCAAAAAAGTTATTCAATAAAGTGAATTGCAACCCGTTCACCCCCCTAAGCAGCAACTAACCGATAACCATCAGCGATCTTGATCAATCAGAGAATCGTCACCCCATCGAAAACCCCAACCCACCTGAATCCAGACACATTACAAACAAGCTTCCACACACCGAGAATGAGCCCCCAGCAAAGCCATCAATTCTACCAGTGCAAGCGGTGAAAGATGTGAAAGACAAAGAGACCAAACCAAGAGAAAACAAGGAGATGAGAGAGAAGAAGAGGGGCGTGTCTGGTTGCGGTCCCCACAAAGAAGCACCCGCGTCGGGCCGCAAGGAGAACAAGTAGGGGAAGACACACGAGGCCCATCGGCTTTTTCACCCCACTATTTCGCATGAGGCCCAGCCTCCCCACCACCACAATTTCACGATGAAGCCAGCATGGTCCAGCCACGAGATACTTGCAAGACAGTCGTCAGTTTACGCAACGATTCACTAGCATCAACAGCGAGAAGCAGTGAGTCTCCAAAGTACTTTAGTTTTCCAAACACCGAGACCAAACAGTTGTCTTTAATTTCCTCCGTGTTATTGCAAGTCGCGAGGCAGAACGGATAGCGATAATTCGTGAGTAACTAGTGACAGAACAATGACGAGCTACGTGTGTTTACCCCAACAATACGACATTCTCGATTCGGAGGGCTACGGTTCAGCAAGCAGTCCGGAATCGAATCCAAGAAGCTACTGGCAGATCCAGGAGTCCTACCCCCAGCCCCCTAGATCAAGGGGCAGCAGTTGCGGTAGTGTGAGCTCGATCGACAGTCACAGCACCCAAGACTACCGAAATCTGGAGACAGCAACGGGTTCCGGAATCCTCTCCACAATGACACCGAGTACCTTCAACTTTGCTGAGTTCTACGAGGGCTACAATCGTGAAGCCACCAAGTGCCATGAAGTTGATGAACGCCTCAACTTCAGAACGATCTTCGATGATGCCTACGAAGCTGACTACACGACTAGTGTCAAGACTGTTGGACACTTCAATCAGAAGAGTATCAGCGATCAGGGAGCTGATGCACTCATGAAAGCCTCGATCTATCCGGAGAGCAACAAGCTAGAGGCTATCAGTGGTTACGGCAAGTCCGACTCGACGTATATCAGTGGGACTTACGACCAGAGAAGTGACATGGACATGATGAGAAGCAGATGCAGCGGTCACATGCAGATGAGGTACAGAAGGGACGTCGAGGATTCCATGAAAGACACACCCTACGAGATTCAAAAGACCAAGGACAACATTCAGAAGATCAAGACCGGAGCACCGGGTGTTGAAGTAATGAAGAAGCGGCGATTGGCGGCTAATGCCAGGGAGAGGAGACGCATGAACAGTCTCAACGATGCATTCGACAGGCTGAGGGATGTGGTACCGAGTCTCGGTAATGACAGAAAGCTCAGCAAATTCGAGACCCTTCAAATGGCGCAAACCTACATAGCAGCTCTCTACGAGTTACTTCAACGAGAATGACGTGATCATCGCTTCAATCGTTGTGATACCAATCCGATTGTTGACTGTAACTTCAAGGTAGACAAACGTTGATGTAAATAACTTGATATTTCAATTGTTCTCATGTAAATAATCATGCCTTTTTAACTTATTAACGACACTAGAGGCAGTTAACTTTGTAAATAAGATTTTTCGTTATTTATCAGTAAGAACGATAAACCTGTTCGCCATAAGAATGATAATCATTTTCTGAATAGAATGCAAATGCAGCTAGTGAGAGAGGACCTTTTTTTATTAAATATTAAACGTAAATACCCGTCGACGCAAGAGTCCCACATTCACTTGGCAGTCAATCACAATTAAATACAATTTTGTTGCGGGATGGAAGATGCGAGTGTGTGGATGCCAACAAAAAGAGAGCAAATTGAAATCTTTCTAGCTGACGGGATGATAGATGGTTGAGGAATTTCAAAAACTCCGAGTGGTTAAACCATCAACTCTAACGTTTGTTTTTAATAAATGATGCGTTACTTTCCTCATTTGTAAATATTAGTTATGAATTATGATCGAAACAATATTTTTTTTTCAATCAAAATCATCATGGAGTAGATAATGACGATTGGGTGACGAAATAATGAACATTTGGTGGTGTTTGGAAGAAATTTAAAGAACGAATAACTCGATGTGCGGCCGCCAATAAGAATCAGAGGAGGTGCACATCACGAGTCACTAATCGTTTCTCGGTGGTAACATCTCCATTTGCTAACTCATCGTTGTGTATGTGTTGAGGGCCCCCAGGACAAACTGGACAGGCCGCGGGTGTTTTATTGTATCAACGTCATTCGTCTTACCTTACACCCTGACGAAAGCGTAACATGCTGGCTTCTCACGGCGCGCCAAGCACCCAATCGTTGAATATTTCGCACCCGTGACCACATTACATCGTTTTTACTCGTGTGAAAGGAAAAAACGAAAAAAAAATAGATTATTAGAAAATTGGAGCATTCCTTCAGAGCAACTGCGACTTAATTCTAAGGATTTATTCGTCGAGACCAAATGTATTTAAGTGCGAATGTGCAATGTTAATGAAATAAATGAAAATGATGATGACAATCGATATTCCTTTTTATTTTCGGAAAAAAAATAGAAACCCTTCTCACGTTGATCCCATTCCTCTCGTCTGCAGAAAAATAGAAGTAAGAATGACGGGGAATCACGATATCATGTTATTAAATTTGAATATAAAAAAATCTTGACGGATACTCAAAACATCAGTCAGCAATTATTGAAATCACGTTGATCGGCGGTCAAGATCGGGCACAAAAGAAAAAATAATCGATGGAGTTGAGTGGATGAACGAGTGGAGGGGAATTGTAGACGAAATGAATGCACTGCGGCAGCGGACACCAGTGAAAAATGGAATTCCAATTGCAAAGGTATGTATATTGACGAAGAATGTGACCCTTAGGGCAAGTTCAGAGATTTCTGAACTCGCCAGCCCCCCCGGGTTAGTTCCAAACTTCTGAGAAAAGAAAGGCCTAGCGTCGAAAATTTCATCCCTATAATTTGCCAACATCGAAAAACATTGAGGAAAGGCTAGGGGTGGGGTAGAACGGACACTTGACTTGAATCTTCGTCTAGACTCATCACAAAGCCGGAAAAAATGGTCAAATGTCATTAGAAATTCAGTGAATCATCAACATTTGAGAGGATGAAAGGAGTATTGATTCTGCCCCATTTTTAAAGGACGGAGAATGAAAATTGTAATAATTAAAGGTCAACGCTCAAACTATTCACCAGGAGCGTAGAGTCACATCCAATTATCCGACCTTAAGAAATCGCGCGAGCATGGTAATTGGTATCTTTCAGCTCGCTCTCACGAGAAGCATAAGGTAAATCGATCTTCCTGTGAGATGGTACGTTGGACCCATGGGTTTGATAGAATGCCGGATAGCGGCTTTTGCACAAAGACGTCTTCGATTGTGTGCATCCAATGCTGGCAAGAGTCCTACCAGCCCGGACAAATTGATACCAGGTAACGCACTTGCTTCCAATCCTATCTACCTTACACATGTGGATAACCCCTTGGTGTAATCTCAGGTGGCTGTACAATGACAATTTGTTGGTAATCTTTGCCTCCGCACAAATTTTTTTTCGCCAACTGTGATGATCCTGTCGAGATCTTCATTAGTAGGTTAAAAAAATGATGTTGATATTGATATCTTTGTCAGCTCTCCTTCCTATTTCATTTTGATGCCATTTTTCTGTCTTGTGAATGTCATTAAAACCTCCAATCCTATCAACTTCTCAATTGGAAAGGAATCTCAGTTTGAAAACCAAAAAAATTCCTTGAAAATGAATGCTAGATTGCGGCTTGGGCACAAAGACGTCTTCGATTGTGTGCATCCAACGCTGACAAGAGTCCCACCAGCCCGGACAAATTGATACCAGGTAACGCACTTGCTTTCAATCCTATCTACCTTACACATGTGGATAACCCCTTGGTGTAATCTCAGGTGGCTGTACAATGACAATTTGTTGGTAATTTTTGCCTCCGCACAAATTTTTTTCGCCGACTGTGATGATCCTGTCGAGATCTTCATTAGTAGGTTAAAAAATTGATGTTGATATTGATATCTTTGTCAGCTCTCCTTCCTATTTCATTTGGATGCAATTTTTCTGTCTTGTGAATGTCATCAAAAGCTCCAATTCTGCCAAATTCTCAATTGGACAAGTGTTGGATCAAACAGGTCTTCTTAATCGTCAACATTTCCAGACCAAACGAACCAATTTTGACAAATCAAATCTCGCTTTGAAGATTAATAAAAAATATTGAAAATTTCACTCTGCCATTCTCCACTACACTTTCCAAATTTTTTTTCTGAACTTTCCGGTACACTTTTTGGAAATTCTTATTGAATTTAATTACCACTGAAATTTCATGGAATTCCGGCATAAAAATCCAGAATTTCGTGGAAAAATCAAAGAGAACTGTAAATTTTAGTTTCATTTTTCCCTGAAAATGAGTAGAAAGCCAGAAAATTCTGAACGCGATTTAGAGGGAAAAAATCATGAAATTTCAATGTAATGTGGCACTGAATATTCACATTAGATTGAAAATTCAAATAAATTAAAGAATTCTCGTCTACATGCGACTTAAAATTCTGGAATTTTACTAAATTTTCAGTGAAACCTCAAATTTCATGATTTCTTCCTCCTAAATCGCACTGAGTGTCACTGTCCTGAAAATTAGTAGTCAACTGTCCATGAACGTTCATTTTTTTTTCTAACAGTGTAATTGGCGACTGAAAAAACTCCAATTAACGAATATCAATTTCTCCCCACCGAATAATGCCGCAATGACGCTGTATAAACTCCTGACTCATCTGATTTTCCCCATAAAATCCGCTACTCTAACGGTAGCCATTTCAAACTCATGAAAATATCACAATTCCCGATACGGATATCTCATCACAGCATAACCAAAGAAAGATGATAATCTCCGGAAGTCTCGACTCATCATTCTCTCCGAATCAAACTTCCTAGTCTATCCTCATTGTCCATCGTCTTTACCTCAACGAATTCACCATGAATGACTGTACACCTAACACACCATGAACTTCTCGGTGGAATTTATTCTCGACCACCAACAATCGTCATAATCACCAGGATAATGGTAATTGCAGTTAATGCACTAGGCACCAACGATTATGTATCTCACCCTGTTGAATTACATTGTCGCCTCACTCAACGATTTACCACCCATAGGGCTGTCTGATGAGACCTCAACAACCCAGTGTATAACGAAAATACTGTTCAATTACGCATTTTTGCTTCCGAATGAAAGCCCTGTAATCGTGATTTTTTTTTATTTCTTAAGGATGTTTAGCCATTTTCAGCAAATCTTATTTTTTAATGTTCAAGGAAAATTCTATAATTTTTTTGGCTCATAGCAGAACATATGAAACTAACTTCTTTGATGTTAAAAAAAACTAATCGCAATAGTCTCGCCAGAAATAAATAATTTATGTTGAAATTTATAATTCACCTACTATAAGACTCTAAAAATAGCCATAAAAATAGAAGCAGTCCAATCAAAGACTTCACTCGGAAGCCTACACTGAGAGAAAAACAAACACGTTGTCAAACAAGTCTGGTTTGGGCCAACAAAATCGCTAGTTGAAATTTGCCAAAAAAGAATTTGTTTGGTTGGAATTTGAAAGTCTCAAACATGGATAATTGTTCTGCTTTCGACAGCAACGAAATATTTGGCTCAAGAGGCGGATAATTCACACCAGACGGTGCCTTTTCAGGATGAAAATATCTCATATAGAGGAAAATTTATCAACAAATATTTTATCCCTAACTTACAAGATTGCTATCATATCATTATTATTGTTTCATTTAAGGGTTCATTTCTTGTCTGTGATTATTAGACAGCCGAAACTAAAAACTACTATCCCTTATCCTATTCTAAACAGAATATACGCCGTAAGCTGTAGCGTAACGCTCATTCCTCGAATTTCATTGGTCGAACATTCGGATCCGCCCGCACGTGTTCGACTTCGTTCGGCTTTCGGTTTTCGTGTCACGATTCGTCTTTAACACGCGCGCTCAAGCGCGCAATCGTTCTCGTTTCGTATAAAACAAAGATTTTTTGGGAGCAAAATACGTATGGGAGTATCGAATAATGAAGGAGTAGTGCTAGAAATGACATTTCTTGCGGCTACGGAGAATGCAATTTTTTTTCAACTACTAAATCTATTTTTGCGACAAAAATTTTTCATTCTGGTGCACTCTCTGCATGTTTGGCACAAAAAAATCCTTTTTGATAATTTTCAAAAAACTATTTTCTTGGCACAAGCAAGACTTGTTTGAGAACTTTGTCGTTTTTCTCTTAGTGTACTACCGATGGGAATGAAAGTAGAAAAAAAAAAACGCGGAGAGTAGTTGTTCGTTCACACCAGTTGTAAATATTGCAATCATCTCGTCATAAACTAGCCATTGCTACCGATTCATTGTTTAATCCGATAATAATGACAACAATAAAGTTGATGACAGTTCTTGCACTAAAATGACGTTATGCGATGGCATTCCAGTCAGATTGCCACCGATTTAACGGTAACCCCGTGCAAATAATGCCCGGCAAATCCACTTTATTTGACAGAAAGTGGCACTAAACACCGATAGAATTGAGTGCACGCGTCCTTCACGAGGGAATATAATATATAGTGCATATCTGAATCATCGGAGATGACGGGCAAGATTTATTCTGCCCAGTCATCCCCCGAGGAAATGCCGGAGTTTATTTTTATAATTCGTTGAAATCGCCGGGAACGAGTGTTCGTTAATTTGCAATTCGAGAATTTTCAGATCTTTTTTTTTTGCTCCACGTGAAAATTCACTGAGTCATATGTTATTATGAAATTGTGCCACTCTCGGTGGCTCAACCTGCGGAAAAATGTGTATTTCAGTTGAAAAAAATTACGGGGGACTAATGATAATTAGAGAGGAGGACTACCAGATGGTTCGATCATCAATAGTTTCAGTGAATTATGTGATTCGTATCGGGAATAATCAATCGGGGGGAGGCGAATTTTAACGGATCTAATATGTATCAAATTCTGATCAGAGGAGCCACTAGAATAATAACAGGAGTCAGATTAATGCCCTAAGGCTCAAGTCAACTCGAGCATTCAGAGGAATAAAAGTGAAAATAAACAACGAAATCGTTAATCTCGATTTGTGAAATATAAATTGATTAATTTCACGTCATCTACATCTACTGTACCATTTTATTCTTGTTGAATAAAAATAATTTCGACATGATGTTTATTGGCTGATTGTTGAACGAATTTGTCTCTTAGATTTCAATAAAAAATGGAAACATTTCTTTTGATTTTTTAATGAAAAGTGGAAAGGATGGGGTTGAGAATTATCGTAACTCAATTAGTTCAAAGATCAGGAAGTCATCAACATTTATTCCTACTCGATTAAATTCGCCCTGAGACCATTGTTTTGGTGTGATAAATCATCGGAATACAATTGAGAGGTTCCCTCGGGGTGCATTATATGGTGATCCACGCGTTTTAGTAACGAACGCAGCGATTTATCGCGTGCAAAATGATACACACGTTAGAATTCAACTGAGTTTATTCGTTGGGGATCAAAACAATTAATTAATATGTTTTTGTTTCATGAAATTGTCTGTTGCAAGAAAGAAATGAAAAGAGATTCTGAAATTTTTTACAAGAAAGAAAAAAAAATTTTGAGTAAAGAATACAACACTTGCTTCAAGATTTCTTTTTCTCAACATGAAAATTAATATTTTGAATGAAACAATAAAATACTCTTCGGAACAAAAATTTTCATGAATTAATTTTCAAATCAGTGATATTTCTCAACAATTAAAAATTCTCAATTGAAAAAAAATTCAAAATCTAATCATCAAACTGCAAATAAATCCCGGCAACCCTCCAATGCAACATAAAATGTCATGCAAAACCTAATCACTGCAGTTCCCTCCGGACGAGGAAGTACAAATAAAACCAGGCAAACCCCCAACCGAACACAGCACAGCCCCAAAGAAAGATAAATCTCTCGCGCGAGCGAAGGAGCGAGAGCGAGAGATTTGAAAAAAAAAATCGATAAGTGGTCTGAAGCGCGGATAAGGGTCGAGATCGCGGGGCGTAACCGAGGGATCAAACGAGTCAATAACTCGTCCTCGATCTTCCCCCACAATGATAAATCGCCCATTGGTACCCGGTAAGTGTGGGTGCAACGTAAACACACATGTACAAACGGGGCGGCGTGGGCGCGCGATGACGTCTTCATGTAACCACCTCACATTACAACTAAACCTTTATTTCTTACTTGTTACAGTTATACCAGGAGTTATTTTCCCTTTTCCCTGGCTCATTGTTTCGGAAAACATAATGAAACGGCAGATGACGCGGGAAATAACTACCCCCTTTGTTGCACAAACGTTGGTGAAATTGCATATTTAAACATACGGAAAATAAAAATAAAAGAATAAAATCTAAAAGTTACGTTCTACTGCAGTATTATGATTTTTTTTTAATTAAATAGTATTTGAATAATTTTTTGATTCAAAATTTTTCAATTTTTCGTTTTCGTTGGAATGATGTTAAATATCTATTTCTATAAATTTTTAGGGAATGATTGAACTGACATTTATAGTTTTCATGAATATCGTTTTTTTAATAAAATTATTAATTTTTGATGACGAAAGTTCAACGTGAAGGTGAAATTCCAAATTTTTGATTTCTTGAATTCTTTGAATTTTGGAGGAAAACATGAGTATTCAGAACCAAATTATACTGAACTGTCCTCATTTCCATCAATTTTCATAAAATAATTCAAGTAAAATCTACCGTTTTCATAGATTTTTGCATAAAATTTGGAATTTTATGATGAAATTCCGGAAAATGACAAAACTCTATTAAAAGTTAGCCAAAAATTTTCAACATTTGCATTCCCTTTAACGGAAAAAATAATGAAATGTCAACATTCATCAAATATTCCATAAAATTCCAAATTTTTTGGCATTTAGAAGACGAGAATTCTCCAAGAAACTTGGAATTTCAATGAAAACATGAATATTCAGTACAAAATTACACTTATCAATTAATTCAAAAATCAATAATATATTTACCTGAATTTTTTTTTATTTCCATCAATTTTCATGGAATACTTGAACTGCAATTGCCCCTTTTCACAGATTTTGCCGTAAAATATGCAATTTCCAAAGGCAAAATTCCGTGAAATTTCAGCCAAAAATTTTCAACATTGAAAATTGAATTCCCTTTAAGAAGGAAAAATCATGAAATTTCAAGTTTCATCAAAAATGGAATTGAAAGAATTATGAAATTTCAACTTTCATCGAAAATTCAATGAAATTCCAGATTTGTCCCTGAATTTTCATGATTTCAATCAATTTCATAAAAATAATTGAACTGGAATTGCCAGTTTCCATAGATTTTCCCGTAAAACATGGAATTTCAGCGACAAAACGAAACTCGAAATGCCAAAAACTTTCAACACTGATCTTCATAAAATACTCCCTGACTTCACCCAATTTGATTGATTTACTCGGCTCTTCCGAGAACCAAAAATCCCTGGAAAATATTGAAACCAATAGTTCCACGTGTGAAATTCGCACAACTATTTTCTGGTCATCAAGAGACCAGCGACTAGACAGACTAGAATAAATTAGCATAACTGGAGGCGTTACCTCCCGGCATGTTCTACGATTCCACTTGTTGCACACGCGATTTCACGGGGCAAAGAATCCTTTCGGCGCAATAAAACTATTCCCCTCCCCCCCTCCTCCCAAAAGAAAAAAAATTCTTTATTTTCATTTTCAAACCGGTGCATCGACGGTGTTGAAAATTACTCGGCTGAGATGTCGAAGCGTGCGCTCGCGCGCGGCCGCACACACGGAGTCGCTAGTAATTCCCCGGGGGTTCATCTGAAGATTATTGTCTCGTGCCTCACGAGAGGGCCCATGGGGACCGACGCTCGCAGTCGATGCCCCATTCGCATTTGCGCATTTCGGACCTATTCCCTATATTCTACTGTGTAAATGCAACTGGAGAGAAATTGGTGGAGAAGCGAGAAGAGAAAATAATGAGAAGGGAAGAGTGCAAAATAATAAATAATTTTTTTTTCATTTTGTATATTCAAAATAAACAAAATAAAAAAAGGAAAAATGAAAAAACAAATCTGAAAGGAAATGAAAAATATTTAATTTTCAAAAAAAATGGGGATTAATGATTAATAAAAAAAGCAATATATTAAAAAATAATTATTTAGAAAATCGCAAATATCACTTTACCGTTCCCGCGAAGAAAAACAAATTGATTGAAAAGCAAGAAAAAAAATAATCGGAAAATACAAAATAATAATTTTTTTTTTCATTTTTATATTAAACATATACAAAAAAGAAAACAAAATAAAAAAAATTTAAACATCTATTTCCTATATTCTACGGCGTAAATGAAATAGAAAAGAAATTGATGGAGACGCAAGAAGAGAAAATAGCTGTGGAGAATACAGAATTAAAAAAAAAGAAAATCGAAATGAAATGAAATTTTTTTTAATTTAAATAAAAAATATTTAATGCCCCAAAAAAGCAGGGAATTAATGATTAATTAAAGAACAATATATTGTCTTAAACAAAATTAGAAAAAAAAATTCATCGTTCCCGCCAAGAAAAAAAAATTATAAAAATATCCAAAAACTTCGTGGAACTTCACGCAGTGTTGATGTCCCAATTTCCCCCACCCCATCCAACTTTATGCTCGAATATTCTGGGGGAATGTGGGCGTCACGAGACGTCGAAAAATTCGTTGATCCTATTTTGTCGCTCGCAGTGCATTTACCTGGAACTGACTGCACACAAAACGAAATGAGTCAAAGAGAGCCCGATGATAACTGCGTTCCCCTAAGCGCAACCGAAAGAGGTAAAGAGGTATTCGAGTTCGCCTTGAGGTGCAATTTGTCCGTGTGTCATTGTTCCCGAATATCCATGGGCGTTTGAACCCCCTCCCGACCGAAAAAGCCACGAATTCCTCGAGCTACAGCGGGTAATGCCCCAATTTCTGGGTTATTTAAACGACTTCATAGCTGAAGGGAACTAGAAGAATTCGTGAGACGAATTGTTGAAGTTATTATCGTGAATAATACTATTGGAAATAATTTCTATCGCCAATACATGAATTATTGCAATAATACAGTTCATTGTTCGAAATTAAAATTTAAAAAAAATTACTGCTGTTCAGTATTATTACATTATTACATAATAGTAATCGCATAAAATTTTTACTTCCACTTTATTTAATTAATTTCAATTATTTAAAATGAAACAAGAAAGCATTATTAAAAAAACATTGTTTTCATTTTTTTTTAACATTTTTGAAAAATTTTAATTATTATTTTTTTTTTAATTTTTTTTTTTGTCACTCATTCTATTTATTCTATCAAAAGACAAGGATAGAAATCGAATTTATGGCTATTCTTTCATTATTCGAAAGAATATATCGATTTTAAAACTTTCCGAAAAAATTGACAAATTGCATTTTTCATTTACTCTCGTTAAAATGGGATAATAAAACTTGAAAATATCTCATATTCTTCCCATACTCGAAGAAAAAACAGTAATTCCAAGTTTCCACCGACACAAATGAAGAAAACCAAATTATTCCATTTTCTAGCCGAATTATCCCTCTTCAAAAATTTACAGTTGCCGAATCAAATTTGCTCAATCTAATCCTGAATGCGGAAAAATTTGAAAAAAAAAAAAAAAATTTAACTAATATAGCATAAATTAATGTAGCGAACGAGCGTAAAAATAAATAAAAATAAATGAAAAAAAAAATGAATAAAGATCATTTCATTCAAAATTAATGACATTATCCCCATTCCCACATCGTGTAAATCATAAATAGCCCCATGAAAGCTGTCTCGTCATAATCTCCAACAATGATTTCACCTTGGCAGTGATCCAGGAAATGCATTGGCTCGTTCAATCGAGCGCACGTACTCAGTCATCTCACTGAGTGTACAGACTATCCCGTGGCCACTGGACAAAGATTTCTAATGTCCAAGCGCCCCTGGTATCCAAGACGTTTCTATTCAACGTGATAGCGACACACACTGGAGGATCATAAGTTAAATGACTCCCCCCTCCCCCTCCTCACCTACTCTCTACATTTTGTATTAAAAGAACAACTCAAGTACTGGACAAATACTAACTGGACATTTCAGCTTGATACAAAGGATATCGAGAGACTGGGAGATAAATCGATGTCAGTGACATTGTCACAGGCTGAGACTATTTAATATTCCGGGGGAAAAAAAATATCCAGCAATTTCCATTGAATTTTTAAGAAAATATCGAATAATTTTGAATTACAAGTAATAAAATATTTCCAATGAAATAGTATTTTGATCGTTTGATTCGCAAGAATGATATTTGAAACTAAATGAAGAAATTTTACTCAACTCTTCAATTTTTCAAAGCAATACGAATCAAAAACAACTGCAAAATGAATTGTTTTTCTTTCAATTTTACATTTCATTGAATAAAATATTATTCAATAATTTGATTTACCATTCAAGAAAATTCCAGACAGTTTACAATAACAATTGATGAAATTTTACTCAACTCTTCAATTTTTCAAAGCAATACGAATCGAAAAAATAAATCTAAACCCCACAAATATTTATAAAATACTGACCATTGCACCGGGGCAAAACGGGCTATTTTCTCCACACTATTATTTAGTTCCGTTTTTCTTTTTCCAAAGAAAAGAAGAACCGTAAAAATAAATGCTCGAGAAACTCCGCAAAAAGCAAAATGCAGAAAGGGGCACAAAAACCGGAAGGATATTGCGCAAACGGAAGTATACAGCCCAAAGGTGGTGCTCTCATTGTTTTCTTATTCTTGCCATTCAACAGTACACCTGAAGACCACATCGAACAATCGAGAATACATTTTTCTCTGCGAGTTGAGTCTGTATGAATAAAACGGATGCACGAAATTACAAGTTTTCGTATTCCAACGATTTACAAACTCGTGAATAAACGAGTTTCCATGTACCTGATATGAAACGTTTGTTGCTATTTTCGCATTCATTATTCATAGAAATGGAGCTGTGGGAAAGGGGGAGGGGGGAGGGGGGGAGGGTGCAGTGCTCTCCCCTGTTATCATTAAATTCGAAAGAATGAAAATGAAGAATGGAGACCATTTTCCCTATTTCCCTATTTGAACCTCCATTACGTGCATGAACTGTAAATAATGAAGAGAGTACAATGCACAAGGCGAAAGACCCATCCCTGCGCATGATATATGGGCCACGCCCTCTTCGTTTTCATTTACGAAATATCTCGACAACAGTTTAATAACCCATCAGCATCCAATTACGATTACAGGGATGTGCTTAATTGTTTGAGAGATTTAGGGAACGTTTGTGTATGATCTGCATTATCTGCGACTAAACCTGTGACAGAGTCCTCGACAATTAGTATTTCCATTCTCCAAAATAATCTTGAATAAATAGGACGTGTTGAGGGAGAATGGGTAAAAACGAACATACACTGTTGGAAATTCTATGAAATTTCGTGGAAAATATTGTAGTAAATCTCATGAGAGTGACATTGAATCGAATTTAAGGAAAAAATGGTTATGAAATTTCAAGTTTTAAGTAGAATTCACGGAAATTCATGAGCTTTCAGTGGGAGTGAAATCGAAATTTTACAACTTGATTGAATTTTCAGTGGAACGTAAATATTCAAAAACAAAATGACATGAATTTTCCATTTTTCCCGCAATTTTCCCGATTTTTCGGAATTTTCACAGAATAATTGAAATGAAAAATCGCGTATTTTATTGATTTCCAGATCATTAGAATAGAAAATCAACGGAATATTTGATTTTTCAATGACAAGATTTCCTGAAATTTCAGTGAAACTTGAACACAATAAAAATTTCCAGAATTTGCCACGAAAAATTGAACCGAAAATTTTTAACAGCATATTTAATCTCCAATAACTGGAGAATGACAGAGTGAAATTCCCAGACCTTTCTCCATTTCCTGAATTGTTGGAAATTTTTTGAAATTTCATGGAAGATATTATAGTAAATCTCATGAGAGTGACATTGAATCGAATTTAGGGAAAAAATGGTTATGAAATTTCAAGTGTGAAGTAGAATTCACGGAAATTCATGAGTTTTCAATGGGAGTGAAATCAAAATTTTACAACTTGATTGAATTTTCAGTGGAACGTAAATATTCAACAACAAAATGGCATGAATTTTCAATTTTTCCCTGAATTTTCCTGATTTTTCTGAATTTTCCCAGAATAATTGAACTGAAAAATCGCGTATTTTATTGATTTCCAGATCATTAGAACGAAAAATCAACGGAATATTTGATTTTTCAATGACAAGATTTCCTGAAATTCCAATGGAACTTGAACACGATAAAAATTTCCGGACTTTGAGTAAAGTTCGTCAATATCATTTGAACGAATGGAAATTGCCTCATTCATTCAAATGATATTAACGACGAAAAATATCCCTGAATAAAGAACTGAAATTCCCACAGGTGTGCATCAACAAAATCACGGAAATTCTGAAGACAAATATCCCGAGTATAAATTCATCAATTATCACGCGGTATTTCGCAAGCTGTACATCACTCCTCTCGACTGATCATTAGACCGTTCATCATGCAGGGATTCAACGAGCTACCACGAGTGCGCTTGCTCGTATAATCACGCATTGATTGCTCATAAGGAAATAAGAATCGCGTGAACTTTTTTAATTTACAACTTATTAAATTTTTACCATACCCGAGGCAATGTCTTCTAATATACCAACGCCATAGTGATTTCTAACAACCGTTGACTAACTGTCAGCATGATCCTCCAACCTGTGTTATTTTGTAGCTTCTTGTACTCGCTAGATGATTCATTGATGTAGCAAGACATCGCTAACGACAGCGGGAGTTGATGCCCAGAATAACCCCGGGAGATGAAGAAAACTCAGACTCTTCCCTCATTGTATTTTCACATTGAATAGGAACTATTTAACTATAATAGGAACTATTTAAGCGACGGGCTATTCAGAACTATCAAAAGTATGTGGAAAAAGTGAAAAATGAAAAAAATTTTCTTTCACCGGAGGCCAAAGTGTCTGATCTTGGATTTTTCTGGGGGGAAAGTCGGTCCAAGGATCACAAGGGTCAAATTGTCAGATCTTGGATTTTTTGCCAAAATCGAATTTTTTAGCCGGGTGAACGTTGATTCCAACTATTTAAGCGCCGGGCTAGTCAGAACTGTCAAAAGTATGTGGAAAAAGTGAAAACTGAGAAACCGTTTTTTTTGGCCCCAGCCAAAGGGTCAGATTTTCGGGTTTTCCGGGGCAAGTGGATTTTCGCCAAAATCGAATTTTTTAGCCGGGTGAACGTTGATTCCAACTATTTAAGCGTTTTATTTATATTAAATAAGTATTTTTTTACAATTAATAAATCTTTATTTGCATCAAATAAATTTTTTCTTTGAACTAAATAAATGTTTATTTGATACTAATAATTTATTATCGCTTCGAGACGGCAATAAACGCGAAAATTTTCGTTATAAATGAAATATTAATCATTCAAGTCCGAAAGTTGACGTTAAAGTTTTTTTTTAAATCCTACAAGTGTCCCTATTTAAATTCTGAAATACGCGGTGTAGGTGGTCTCCTCGAATGAATCTGCGGAAATTCTCACACCCTCGATTCTCTTTATTGAATACAAACAATGAGTGATGGATAAAACACCGGGGGAATTATAGAATAAAGTCGATGAATTCCATCGGAATCACTTGCACTCTCATTTCGGTAGTTCACGCCCCGTCGTTCCTGTCCTATTCATGCCTTTACATCTACATTTTCCCCATAAAATTCAGGTAGGTCTTTGTGCTTTCACGAGACAATGATCGAGTCAGGTCAAAAGACAGATGTCATTGTTATTTCAGCGTCTTTCAATCAAGGGGAATGAAAAGCTGGTGATGAAAATCGTTGGGAAGGTGAATTTATATTTTCGAGAAGATTATTTCGGTTATTGTGACCGAATATCCGGTGAGATGTTGGGGAAAAGGTTCCCAAATTGAGAAAATTCATCCGAAGGATTTTTTTTCTTAAATTATTATTCAAGAGAATTCTTTTTTTTTTATTTGTGAGGTTGCAGACGATTTTATCCAACAATTCGTCTCAAAACTCTAATTATTTCTTCGAGATTATGTAGATTTTTATAACGACGAGGTGGATTTTTTCATTTAAAGTACTTTTTAGCGCAAAATAATTATTTTTCAAAATCTGTTCATCTCAAACGTTAATTAATTTCCAGTAAATTTACTTCAATAAATAATCAGAAGAGATATTAAATGTTCATACAACGAAAATTATTCTAACTTGTGGTTTATTAATCAGAAAATGATAATTTGAATTAACAATAACAATAAAAACATGAGAAATGTCACTTCATTCTGTATTCTGATAGAATAAAATGCCAAATAATTATTCAACATCATATATTCACTTTATTCCCACAAAATCCTGCTAACAAAAAAATGTTGTCCCTAATGTACGCTGTCATCACTAAAAGGTGGATTTTTCCACTTAAATTTTTTTTAGCACAAAATTATTATTTTTCAAAATCTATTCATCTCAAAAGTTGATTTACCTCAATTCAATCCACTTGAATAAAAAAATTAGAAGCGATATTAGATAATGTTTATACAACGAAAATGATTCAACATGTGCGTTATAAATCACAAAATGATGATTTGAATTAAAAATATCAATAAAAACATGAGAAATGTCACTTCATCCTCCATTCTAATAAACTAAAATGCCAAATAATTATTCACCATCACATTTTCACTCTATTCCCACAAAATCCTGCTAACAAAAAATAATTAGACGTTTAATTAACAAGAAGTACAACGTAATCCCTCAATTACAATCATCCACTTGTCCCTAATTCCAAATTAACAAATAACCCAATAATAATGATTTGTAATAATAATTGCCATGAGTCGTCTACAACTCCGCGATGTAACGATAGTAATAACGATGATGATGATAATGATGATGATGATGACGACGAGGATGACAACAACCGGTAGCATTATCGCCTTTGGGTGAGGGTAATGCACATGCACAAAATACAAAACGGCTAGAATTTCATCTTTCCTCGTAGAAAAAAAAAATGAAAAAAATTCCCTCCCTTTTACCGTCACTCATACCAACGATAAAATACCCCCGATTTTTTCCTTTTCTTTCATTAAACCCAGTAAAACCCCAGTTACGAGGGAATAAATCGGTGGCGGAGCGATTCACCGAGCTAGTGTTTTTTCATTATCCATGGGGTTGTTGTATACTGATAGGTCAGAACTATTCACTCGAGAAGAGGGGCTTGCTACGCGCGTCGCTTCTGGGTGGTAATTAGTTCCAATCCAAGTAATGGCGTCGTATATCTTGACAATAATTTTTACACGATTTACTTCATCGTCTCGCTGCGGCCTCCTGTATTCATTATTCTTTTATGCCACTTTACATACCTCAATATTTGCCATCAATACATTTTTCGCGTAAATTGAATATTATATTTTTATTCCATGTCTGTAGACGGAGAAAATTATTTGGTGAATGTCAACAACTAGTTGACAATTACTCCTGAAATTTCAGGCCAGAAATCTTGAAATTTTTAACAAATCACTCGTTCACACTAAATTTTCATGTATTTTGGTATTGAAAAATCGAAATCGAAAAATCGATGAATATTATTAAATAATTTGAAAATTCAAGCAACAATTTTCCTGAGTGACAGATTCCATGAACGATTTGATCTTAAATTTAATTCAAATTCACAATATTGAGAATTCAAGTGCAACTATTGCTAATTTTCAAAAAAATTTGTAACAGTGTAGTTATTGAAATACGAACAACTAGTTTTTTTTTGTCAACTAGTTGTTGAAAAAATGAATTATCAATCAGTTATTGAGTTTCAACAACTTGTTGGTGAAATTTGATAATTAATCAATGAATTTGGAATTTTTAATAACGAAATTACGTAAAATTTCAGTGAGAAAAAAATTTCGAGGACTTCACGGAAAGTTTCAGCCAAAGATGTTTAACAGTTTTATTCCAATAAACTCAATCAATTTTGACTCAGTCAATCTACAATTTGTTGTTACATTTGATCCATCATAAAAAAGGGAATTTAACAAATGGCTCTCGAATGAAATTAATAAATCTTTTCTGAATTTTAATTAATTATTTGTTAAATTTCCCCAACTAGTTGTTAAAATTCATCAAATAATTTTCTCCGTGTACATAAAATAAAAAAGAATGGATTTTTCCATAAATTTTGTTCGATTTAAAAAGAAAATACTAATGAAATTTAAAATTGGGAAATAGAATTTCCCATTTCTGCATTGAAGCAAGACAATAATACCGCAAAATTGTTAAATTATCCCTCAAAACATGAGTAGTTCAATTAACCGAACCTTCAAAAATGATTTCACCAGAATTTTCCTGATTCCTCTCAATTTTCATAGAATAGCAGAACCAAAATTTCTTTTTTCCTCAATTTTTTCATGAAATTCTCAATTTCCAAAAATTCCTATAGATCTCAGTGGAGCTGCCCCTCGATAAAAAGTTCCAACGACTCCCGGAACTTCGATAATATTCAGCAATGTAGAACATGCTGCCAAACACACACTGTCGAATGAAAGAAAAAATCTCCAAAAAAGAAAATTAATCACGCTACCGAGCGAAAAAAAAAAATTCCATTATAAATTATGAAAAAGTCAGAGTTGACTCGGATAAGGTGCATTTCGTCGCGATGCACCTCAACCATATAACGCGCATTGGGGGTACACAGCTACTGCCGGCAATGGGAGAAGAGGAGGAGGGGCTCTGATTGCGCGGGATTCTCGCTTTGAAGTGGCACCGCCGATTTTTCTCCACCATCTACCCGACTCGTTACCACTCTCGCGACTCACCAGGGATCACAGTGTACACTCGAGTGTCTGATCGCCACCTCTATCACATCCTATCACCAGCATAACCAGTGGCTTTTGCACTGCATCCCGAGTTGTGGTAGAACATCATGAGAGTGGGAATAAAAATTAAAAATCCAATTGACACAAGATGATGACTCAATAAAGCTGATGCATCAAAAAAAGGAAAGAAAAATTCATTCAGCCCATCAATTTTTATTCGCCTCTATTTTTATTTTTCCTTTTACTCCCGCCTTCATTGACACTTTCATCGAAAAAACGCCAAGAATTTTGAGATAAAATTCACACATAAAGGAGTAGATTGTATCCCCCCCTCCCCACCTCCTCCCTCCCTCTCTGTGACCCTGAAGATATGCCGCCACGTGAAAATTTTCCCAAGCATTTGGAATCGTCGAACACCCCGAATGAGAAATCCGAAAGAGTCCAAAAGGGACTGACCAGCGCGCACACGGGCAATTACATCGGAGAACAATTATAGGTAGGCACGTCCAACCTCTCAGTGCCATCGTCGGCTTTTTATGTCTCCAGTCCTCCCTTCCCCACCTCACCCCTCCCACCAAAGATTCCGCCGTCAGAAGAACGTGGAAACTGTCTTTATCCCTTGGTAAATCGCAGTTCGCCGCCATTGATCGACATTTATCTTATTTAACCAATTTTTTTTTGCCTCAAGTCCATTGTAAAATAAAGATTTCAATGTTTTGGAGAGTTGTTAGCCAATGGGTTGGTGTAGGTATCGATTCATGGCAAATTCTGATGGAATGAAATGCCAAATGTCTATTTTATTTGAGTTTTAAAAAGACGAAAAAAATTATATTGTTTAGTTTACCAAAATATTTAAAAGGAAATGACTATTTCAAGTTGAATTTCATCATGATTAATTATTTAGAATTGTGTTTTAATTCAAATACAGGAAACTTTTTAATGAGAGAGATTCCCTTCGATATAATTCTCGTTTTCAATTAATAAAAACTTGCATAATTTGAAAAATTGAAATGAAAATAAAATTTGGGACAGATGAATACCAAATACGAAAAAATTAATATTGTTTACTTTACCAAAATATTTAAAAGGAAATTACTATTTCAAGTTAAATTTCATCATAATTAATTATTTAAATTTGTGTTCAATAAATTCCATTCAATATAATTTTCATTTTCATTCAATAAAAAAATTGAAATAAGACTAAAATTTGGGACAGATGATGGTCAATAATTGCTGTGCACCGTGACCCCAGAAATTTGTGATGAAATAAAATACAAAATATCCATTTTATTTTACTTTAAAACCACGAAAAAAATTAATACTATTTACTCTATCAGAACCTTAAAATTGAAACGATAACTTTAAGTAGAATTTCCTCACGATTGACTATTAAAAATGGCATTTTAATTGAAATAAAATAGTACTTTCAACAGGCCATTTTCAATCGGGGAAATTCCACTCGAAATAATTTTTATCGTCAACTAATAAAATGTTACAAAACCCTGTTCAAAGAATTAATTCATAAAAATAATTGAATAAAAATAAAATGTGAAATGCATGAAGTGTTCATTGTAAAATAAACATTTCAGTGCTATAAAGAGATAATAGTGAATAATTCACGTGCGTAAACCGACGAAAACCACCCGAAACTTAATTACACGAATAATAATTCATTTTCCAGGGCAGTATTTACACCACAGGCAATCGAGTAAATACGTGTAAATACTGCCTCTTGCACACCTCGAATTCCCCCTTTGGACCGACAACAAATCAAGTCCACACCTCTGGACCCTGGTAATTCGTTAATGCCCCGATAACAACTTAATTCGTAGCTTGGTGAGTCGCCGATCAAACAAAGCGTTAGACCTCTCGTTGGCCTTTAATAAGCAACGCCAAATGGGTGAGGACGACCCAGCACTTTTTGGAAGTGCGAGGAGGTTTAACAACAGAGGCCATGAAGTCACGGAGGGCAGAGCCGAGTCATTACCCCGATCCCCAGTAATCTTTACTCTACTGGGATAATCATCGTTGCACATGTGTTTCAGTATGTACTTATTTTGTGATAAAGTTATTTTCCAATTCTTCAATGCGAATTATTTCTAATTTATTTTTTATTTCTTTGGAAAATTCGAGAGCATATTCACCTGAGTTTCCCACATTTTGATCAATTTTCGGGAAATAATTGAACTGATATGCAATTCCCAATACTTTTTAAAATGAAATTTCAATTTTTTTATGACGAAATTCCTTAAAATTTATTATAATTATAATTTAATTGTCATAATTTTTATTATAATTCAATTTATTTTCAATCTTAAATCCTAATTGTTTTTAGTTTATTTTTTGCTTTCTTGGAAAATTCGAGAGTATATTTATCTTAATTTTCCAGATTTTTATTAATTTTCATGAAATAATTGAACTGATATACAATTTTTAATAATTTTTTTATGAAATTTAAAATTTTTAATGACGAAATTCCTTAAAATTTATTATAATTGTAACTATAATTTAATTTTTACCATTTTTAATTATCATCATTTTTAATCAATTCATTTTTAATGTTAAATCCTAGTTATTTTCAATTTTACTTTACTCCCTCAAAAAATTCAAGAGTTCATTTACCTGAATTTCCCTAATTTCTATAAATTTTCATGAAATAATTAGACAAATATATAATTTCCATTGATTTTTTCATAGTGTTGAATTTTTAATGGCGTAATTTCGTAAAATTTCGTTGAAAAATAAATTTTCAACCGTGTATTCTCCATAATTTGACAATTACATTAACCCTTCCCCCAACCAGTACCCCCAACAATAAAGAACAATTTGAAATACACATACTGTTATTCAAGACCCCGAAAAAAAAAATATTCTTTTGTCATGCACATAACGAACACCCGACGGGCAAGTGCCCTGGCGTGACTATTTCTAAAGCGACAACGACTCCTCAAAAAAAAATTAACGAAATAAATAAAACAAACTGAACTGACCAAAACAAAAAAAAAACTAAGCGTTACAAAGCCGCGGGTGCTGAGAGCTATTACCCCCGAGGACTCGTGTGTATTCGTCGAGCCACACGCTATGGCCGATTTTTTCAATTTTACAATAGCATCAGATTGTTCCTACAATAGATTCTCAAATCTCATTCGAGACAATGGAATTGATATAAACCGCAGATGAAAAGAGTTGAAGAAACTAAAAGGGTACCGCTGCGACAAGATAGTAATATAGATCAGTGTAGAAATATTTCTAAAAACCCTCTCCATGCTGCATGCGCCATGGAAAACCACACAAACGAGTCTGAATTATGAGCAAAATAGGATATATTAGACGTGTGAAAAGGTCCTCCACATTTCAATACCTGTGATTTTACTTGCGGTCAGACACGAGCTGTCTAACATGTAGAAAATAAACATCGCAGACGATGAAGAAAATTTCTTTGAGTCTTCTGAAGACACGCGACAACTCAACGCTAAATAAAAACTCTACTGCAAAATTTTCCCCTGGTAAAATGCAAAGAAAAGTCAAAAAAATTGTTCACATTTTAGGAATGGAATGGAACGAAAAGGAGGTGATTTGAATAGTATAAATAATTTTAATAATCGTGCGAAAATGCGAGGTGGATCACAGGTGTGAGCCCCGCGATCTTGGATATCCCCTAGGGCCTTCAATTAAAAGCCCGCGTTGAAGACCCGAGTTTGTAGCAAAGGTGTCAGACAAGATATGAATGTTTTTTTGGGCTCAAATGAAAGAGCGGGTCGAGAAATGACGTGCTAGAGCCTCTAAACATGACAAATGTCTCTAAAGATGATATCTGTTTTCAATTGAAAAGCAGAGTTGTGACATCATTGTCTAGGAGGACAATGGGGTCTAGGAGTATGTATAGAACATTGGGGTCTAGGAGTCTCCCCTGGTTCAAAACCATCTTTAGAGGTCCTAGCACGCCATTTCTCGACCCGCTCTTTCGTTTGAGCCCAAAAAAACATTCATATCTTGTCTGACATCTTTGCTACAAACTCGGGTCTTCAACTCGGGCTTTCAATTGAAGGCCCGAGTTGTAGACCCGAGTTTGTAGCAGCGATGTCAGACAAGATATGAATGTTTTTTTGGGCTCAAATGAAAGAGCGGGTCGAGAAATGACGTGCTAGAGCCTCTAAACATGACAAATGTCTCTAAAGATGATATCTGTTTTCAATTGAAAAGCAGAGTTGTGACATCATTGTCTAGGAGGACAATGGGGTCTAGGAGTATGTATAGAACATTGGGGTCTAGGAGTCTCCCCTGGTTCAAAACCATCTTTAGAGGTCCTAGCACACCATTTCTCGACCCGCTCTTTCGTTTGAGCCCAAAAAAACATTCATATCTTGTCTGACATCTCTGCTACAAATTCTGGTCATCAACTCTGGTTTTCAGTTGAAATTGGAATTGTTAATTTACACAATAATAGGAGTGCATTGACGATTTTTTCTTAACTCGCAAAAATCTTCAAACAATTTGCTACCGATCGGTGATAAAATTTTTTGGAAATAATGAAATAGGGGAGATAACGCCTTTTTTTCAGGGGTGATTTTTCAAAAATTTATTTTAAAAAAAGTACTAACTAGCAAATTTTTTTTATTAGCTCGCAATTTTCTTCAAAACTACTTCAATGAGGAAAAAAATAAAAATTTGGAATATCTATACATGAGGGGCTAATTGATCGGATCTCATCTTCAGATCACCCTCAACTCACTTAATCTGGTTTCTGTGACATGAACAAATAATTTAAACCATCTTTCAGATTTTTCGTCCCCTTCTGACTGAGAATTCTTGGCGCAAAGTTTTCCCGCATTTCAGTATTTTTTCTCACTCCCGAGACCTCGTGATTTATAAACAAATATTTGCCTGATCCAAATAAATACTACTAGTTCCCAATGAAATCATCATTAGACGACGAAAAAAACAATTTATCACCACCTAAAAATTCATAATTTGTAACAAACAAATCGTCTATTAAATTTGAATCCGTCACAATCCGAAGCGACTCTCCTCAATTAGCGGAATAAAAAGTCCACAAACGTCAATGTGAAAGAGTTGTCAACGATGTAGAAGTACCACCTGATAAATATTTATGTAGTTGTGAGATCAAGTCTGGAAAGTAAAATAGCAATTGCATCGGGAATGACATTGTTGGCATTTTTTTGACTGTCCCAAAGTGAATTTTATAAATTTCTTCGCCTAATGATTTATATGCGATACATCTTCCCCTCCCCTCCCTGCCCCCGCCCTTCGACCCCCCTCAATGTTTCTCATCGCTCCTCAAACCGTATTTATTTTGTTTTGTTTACTCTCGAACCGGTTCACCAACGGCGTTCCCTCAAACGTGACCGTAAGCGCCTTGATGCGCGCGCGATCGGAATTATTTAGCGGTTTATTCAACTAATTTAATAGCCGATGGAGGGATTGGAAAGAGAGTTTTAACCGTGAGTTGAGTGGAAAAAGTCGCGGGAGGGGAGGGGGGAGAGAAAGAGAGAGAGAGAGAGAGAGGGCCCAAATGTTAGGGATTGAGTTTGATGCGGAATGGACATCCATCGATATCATTGACGGTGATTACGATGCTACCGATCGACTCACGGGGAATGTTTTCTTCTGACTGAAACCCCGGGTTGCGGTCCTTTATTGGATTTAGCCCCCTTAATGATTTCGTCAAGTCGAGAAGAACCTGCCAGGCATTCCACAATTCTCGTTCTGTTATTCGAATTTGGCTCTTCGTGAAATCAAGATACTTTTGACAATTTTTATTTTGTACTAATTTAATATGGGGACTGGTGTGTGTGACTAGTTCGATTGATTGTCAGAACTATTTTTATTGCGATTTGCATGAATTTGAATAGCGAAATTATTATTTTTTATTTTTGTAATTAAACCTGTGTCTCGATGTGATGGGTGATTGGAAGGGAAAATGACGAATTATTTCGTAGGAAATTGAATTTTTAGGAGATTAGAACAATTATTTCTTCAAAAATTAGAATCATTTCTCCAAAATAATCCAGCTGCAACGATTTTGTAAACTTAAATCACGAATTTCTACTGAAGATGCCTTTTAGCATAGAATAATTACTAATTGATAATTAACCGGATTATTTATCAATTCAAGGTCAATAAACCATTTATTTCGAGAATTAAATTTCTAAGGAAAAATCTCTTCTGATATTTTATTGGAAATCCACTCGTTTTTAGATAAATCCGAACCAAACAGAAATTTTTCATATTTTTTTTTCATGAAATTCGCTTTTGTTAATTATTAATTAATCTCAAGAACGATTTATGGAAAGAAAAAATGTTTTCAAACATCGTCTCTTCAAAACTGTTCATAAAATCAATTTGAAATAAACAAAAACCTTATTTTTCTACCGGCTACCAAATTAGTTTTCCTTAATTTTACAATTATCTCGTTAGTCACCAATTTTCGGGAATAATGTTAAAAGACAGTTTTCTTCGGGCATTAAATTTCCAACAAAAAATGTCTTTTGACATTTAGCCCACACCCCCCTCACTCATAAGATAAATTACAAACAAACAATATAAATCTTCAAATTTATTCACGAAATTCGTGTTTCACAATTGTCAATTTATCTCCAAAACGACGCATGTTAGACAAAAATGTCATAAGAAATTTTTTGTAGCTGGCAAAATTCCCAACAAAAGATGTCTCTCGACATTTTCCCGTAAAACCCCTCGCGCCGACATAATCCAGCGTTCAGTACCCAAAACAAATTATTTTTCAATTTCAATCATTTCAAGACAACATTTCCTGATCATAACAAATCCCCGTATAATCCGACATAGGAATGAACACGCTCCACTCACCGACCTGATGATGCCCCGCGTCATCTGTCCCGCGGCTCTGTCACTACGCAGCACGTGGAGTCGGTCTCGTACCGCCTGCACAGGAATCACTGCATTGTTGACGACCCGCAACCCCCACAATGTCCCGCGTAAACTCAACATCGACCAAGAAATTGAGCCTATCTCCACCGCGCCGAACTTGAAGTGTGTTGTCGTAGACATAAACTCAAAAGAAGTTCGATGGATTTCCATTTACACGGGAAATAATAGCCAACTCCTGTCCCGTTTCCACCGAGACTTCATCGTTGTGTTTCCACCGACGAGTTACTTAATCTCTACTCATGTCCAACTCCCCGGTGGAAATAGGCCCATTATCTCAAGTCATCAAAGCCCTCCACATTCACATGAAACAACAAAACACATTCACTCTACACTTCCGCACGAATAAAACAAAAACTCCGCGATTTAACATGGCGTCTCGCGGCAAAATCCTTTGTCCCGACACAGCACTGACAAAAACATCCGAATTCCCGTGAATTTACGCCGTTTTCATTGTTCAATTGATTGTCTATAGAAAAAGAATGCATGACACTACAATTCACTCGACAATTATCGCGTAATTTAACCGTAAACATCGAGATTCGGCGTCTTTCATTGTCTGACACACGTGAGTCTCTGCCGGCGCGCCGCCATTTTGCTGCTCTCACTCCGTCCCACTGCGCAGGCGCGACGAGCGCGCGCAGCCGCGCACCGAAAAATGATACTTCGTTTAACCTATTCGCAGTGTTTTTCTTTCAACTAATTAATCAGCTGATTGATAACCAAGAACCTTAATAAGAAGATTAATTGATAATTAAATGATTTATTGATGATGGATGAATCATTGAGACGCCAGTGCGAGTTTTATTTGAGATATTCTGTCTGAAACGTCGGAGGGAGCTGAATAAAATAAGATGAATAATCTAATCGTGCGTATTATTTTATAAATAAATTGAGATATGAATACATGAAGGGGAGGAGGGTCAAATGAAGTATTTTTTATTGGTTGTAACTAAAGATCGGCAGAATGAAATTCAAGAATTTTTTTTCCTTTTTGAAGTTTTTTTTTCAAAGTTTAAAATGAAATTCGATTCATTCAAATCGTATCGTTTGTTTAAGAGCTATCGATGTTTTAAGAATTTGCTTTTTTACTATTCTTCTTTGAACAATTACTAACAAGTGCGTAATAATAAAAATCAATATTTGCTCCATTCATTTTATCGATTTAGTCGAGAAGAATATTAAAACGAGTATTATTATTTAAAAAATATTCTCCCTCATTTCGCATTTTACCTCTTCTTCTTTTAATAATTACTAACGAATGCGTAATAATAAATATCACTGTTTACTCTGTTCATTTTGTTTATTTAGTTGAGAAGAATGTTGACTTATAAATAAATGTAGTTATAAATTAATTAAAATATGAGTAAATGAAGGTGAGAAGGGTAAAATGAACTATTTTTAATTAACTACAACTAACGATCCCCAGAATGAAATTGAAGACTTTTTTCTCTTTTTGAAGTTTTTTTATGCTTTAAAATGGAATTTGACTTATTCAAATCGTATCGTTTTTTCAAGAGATATTGATGACTTAAAAATTTGCATTTTACCTTTTTTTCTTTTAACAATTACTAAAAAAATGCGTAATAATAAAAATCAATATTTACTCCATTCATTTTATCGATTTAGTCAAGAAGAATATTAAAACGAGTATTATTATTAAGAAAATCCTCTCCCTCATTTCGCATTTTACCTCTTCTTCTTTTAATAATTACTAACGAATGCGTAATAATAAAAATCACTGTCTACTCTGTTCATTTTGTTTATTTAGTCGAGAAGAATGTTGAAACGAGTACTGCTATTAAAAAAATACTCCCCTTCAAGCCGAAGTATTTATAATTCTCCGCAATTAACGACATCAGCACTAGACAAAATAGAAACAAACGAGAATACTAAATGGAGGGAAGAGCTGTTGTCAACAATGCGAATATTCCCGGAGTTTATTACCCCACAAGAAGAGGAGAGACTGTTCAATGAAGTCGAGCCTTACATGAAACGTCTGCGCTACGAGTTCTCCCACTGGGACGATGTGAGATTAACTGATCGACTCACGATTAATTATTGTATTTATTCAGATGTTCAAGTATTTTGCAGGCGATTCACGGGTACAGGGAGACAGAGCGGGCTAACTGGAACGATGAGAATACTAAAATCATTGATAGAGTGAGGAAACTGGCGTTTCCACCCGGCATGCCACAACTGGGACTTGTTCATGTTCTGGATTTGGCTCCTGAGGGGAGAATAAAACCTCATGTCGATAGTGTCAGGGTAAATTTCCTCTTTTATTTGTTTAACAATAATTTTCTTGATTAGTTGATTTTTAAATCATTGGATTGATTCGTTTAACAATTAAATAATTAATTAAATTATTTCTCATTTCATTCATTAAATAAGTGATTTAAATTATTTTAATTTAAACCATTGAAATTTTCATTATTCGAAATTCAATTCTCTACAAACAATTCCTATTGCCATTTTTGTCTAAAAAATCGAGGAAAATTCCCTCATTTTATTTCTCTAACAACAATTTTTTTGATTAGTTGATTTTCAAATCATTGGTTTGATGCATTTAGCGATTAAAGAATTAATTAAATCATGTCTTATTTCACTCATTAAATAACAAATTTAATGATTTTACTTTAAAAAATTGAAATTTTAATTATTCAAATGATTTACTTCAGGAAGAAATTTCAAAAGAACTTCTTTATTCTAAATTCAATTCTCTACAAAAAGTTCCTATTGACATTTTCCTTAAAAAAAATTAGGAAAATTATTCTCTATTAATTCCCTCATTTTAATTCTTTAACAACAATTTTCTTGATTAGTTTTCAAATCATTGAATTGATTCATTTAACAATTAAATAATTAATGAAATCATGTCTTATTTCACTCATTAAATAATGATTTTTAACTATTCTAACGTAAACCATGGAAATGTTAATTATTTGAATGATTTTCCTTGAAAAAAAATGAAGAAAAGTCATTTGTCCATCACTCTTATATGAAAACCAAATGACCTTAGCAAAAAATGTAAATATTGTTCCCAAAAAATTTCCTCTCCAACAAAAAAAAACCCTCAAAATTTTCCTTTATTCCAAAAAATAAATTCACTTAAATTTTTCAGTTTTGTGGAGATGTGATAGCGGGAATAAGTCTCCTAACCGATTGCATAATGCGACTGACCCTCGTGGGAAACGAAAAAGACTATCGCGAGGACTTTCTCCTCCCCCGCAGATCCCTCTACATAATGAGGTAAAAGAACTGTTGGAATCCTCCCAATTTTCACATTAAAATACATATAAAAAAAATTTTTATATCTTTATCTCTATCTTTTATATCTTTATTAAAAAGACTAGCCGAGGCAAAACGAAAAAAAAAACAATACAACCCGCGAGAAACGAATAAACATAAAAGCAACATTAACTTCAGAGAACATGTTCATAGGAAAAGTTCTGATGAAATGCATTTTAAAGGGTGAAACAAGACATTGACAAAAATATTTTAATGGCATTTATTTTCAGTGGTGTAGCGCGTCAGAAGTACAATCATGAGGTATTAGGCCCAGAAGAATCAATGTATCAAGGAGAGAAGATAATCAAAGGTAGACGTATTTCCATAATATGTAGGAGTGAGCCTGTCGGTGAAAAGGATCCTTAAAATACAATATGTAATCTACACCCGATGAACTCCAAGGAAAATCAAACAGACGAATACACATGGCATTGTCACAAAATTGATGTACAAATGTGTCAAATTCAATTCAGCGAAGCACAAATTACAAAATTGCTTTCCACCTCCCCATCCATAAATAATCACTCATCCCTGAATCCAAAATACATATTATTGTAGTTTAATTAAATTGTTGAAAGCCCTCGCAGTCTCTCGAATTGACTATCCCTCGGGGAAAAAACGGAACTTGGGACGAAAATATGAAGTTAAATTTCAGCTTTTGATGAATTATCTGAGCGTCGCCATCATCAAACCAAAAATACAACTCGATAACAGAAGTCGAACGCCACGGGACATCCCTGGAAGCTCCCTAGCAGAATTTCCACCGATTGCCACAGTGATTACACAGCACAAACGTTGTCATGGGCTCGTCAGCGGACCTGGTCTGCACTTGATTGTACGTGCAATTACGCTGTTTACATTTTCCACACTTAAGTAAATCGGTTTTGGTGCCCTGCACAGTGGCCAGTTGAGCGTCGTTGATGGCTTCTTTCTTGAATTTGTCTCGAAGCTGTTTTATCTCGTCACTCGCCATCTCCTCGGCACTCATCACAGCAAGACGTTTCGCTGGAATTGCCCCCACGAGGAAATTCGTCCGCAGGGTGGGATTTTTGGCGTCTCGAAGATTTGCAACACGACTACGAACCTGTGGAGATCAATCGTTGGTGATAGTTACCATTAGTTCTGTGAATTCAATCGATTAGTACTGGGGAGTTGATGACTAAAACCTGGAGATTACGAGGAAATTTGGTGGAAATACCGAGGGAATAGCGTAAACCCAAGGAGATGGAATTATCTGCGCAGGTAAATTTAAATTGCGATTCTAGGTGACTCAAACTATTGGACAATCAATATAAATCGCGTGAGAATGCAATGTACGAATGATTATTTATATGTATATATCATTTTGCAGTCGTTTGCCTCGAAATACTCGACATTTTGATGCTTTTATCCTAGTGGATCTCTAGATTAAAGGAATTTACAGAGGATTCAACGGCGTAATTAGTTGTATACTGTCTACGATAATACGAAAATTGAGACGTATTTTAATTATCTACCCTTCGGCATCCTACGAATATAGAATACAGCTGTCGATTAGATTATTCATTTCATCGAGGTCTTCGATATTTCCGGAATGAGATTTATATTTTTCTCATTATAATTGAATTTTCTCTTGTACATTTTTAGATAAGTGATAATCAGGAAGAGAAATAAATAAAACAGATAGTCCGATAATTATTTATGATGTTTCTTTGTATTTACCGTGAATACTCGATTGTCTTTGAGACGATTTAAATAATGAAAGCCATGTCTACTGGGTTTAACAGTGAGGAATTTAGTGATGTTAATAATATGTCAAATGGAGAATAAAAAAATTCAGACAGCTGACGGGTTGGGAGTATTCACGTCTCACTACTGCATGAAAATCAAGTGGAAATGTGAGGGTTCAAGGGTCGTTTCAAGCTTTTTCTTTTGGATGAATCACATTTTTCGAACTGAAATTAGATCGATTAATCTTTAATAGGGAATTGAAAAACGATTTTAATGGCCAATTCTGATGGCATACTATTTAATACTCTCTGATTTTACCATTCGATTATTTCAATAAATAAAGAATAGTGAAAAATGGATTATTTTTTGCAATTGAAATATTATCTCAATAATAAGAATTTAAAAAAATTAAATTTAAAAAATTATTTTAAGAGTGTGCAATAAATTATTTCTATTTATGAAAGGTAAATTTCAAATGTTTTATTCGTCTTTTCAACTGTATATTTACCCTATTTTTATATCTGCTGTCAGTATTTTTAAATTCGCAATAAATAGCCTCCTCCAGTTCCTCGGCGAGTTCCTCAGGGGATGCACAGCCCTCAATAGTTTTCCCATCGACCCTCAGGGCAGCCGCCAGTAGTTCCCTGCACTTGAGTCTTACAGCATCAGTGGTGGTGGCTGGAGGAAAGGACGTCTGCTTCTTATCCATATCCTTCCTGGATTTTTCCTCTTTAATTTTAACGTCACCACTGTCTGAGTCCTTCTTCCTGTCGTCGTCTTTGGACTTTTCTGAACGTTCCTCCTTCTTCTTGGAGCTGCTGGTCGACCCAGAGTCCTTTCCATCTTTGTTTGAAGCTGAAAGTAACGAATACATTCCACAAATTCTAAAATGGACTGATTTGATCTTCAATATGCCAAGATTGGCTGAGTAAAATTACACAATTTTTTTTTCATTTTAAAGATATTTTTTGAGGCTTTAAAATGAGATATGACTCATCCAAATTGGATCATTAATTCAGGACATATCAATAATGAAATAAAAACCATTTTGGAATATCAAGGGAGAGTTGACAAAAATGAATTGGTTTTCAATCTGTAATAACTCTAAACTGGCTGAGTGAAATTTCAAATAGTTTTTTTCATTTTAAAGATATTTTTCGAGGCTTCAAAATGAGACGTGACTAATCAAAATCGCATCATTACTTCAGGAGAAATCAATGATCAAATAAAAAATCGTTAGAAACATCACCTCTGACAAAACGCATTTGTCGATAAGAATAAGTGAATGCCCAAATAAATTACCATTCAAAAATTTCTTCCAATTTTTAATCAGCGTCTTGGACAGCGATATGACTTCCTCATCGTGACTGGATTTACGTAATGCATTGACAGTCATTCCTATCCTGGTTTTGGTGAGCAGTTCCAAATCGACTGGTAATTTTTGCAGGATCTTGAGGAGCTCCAAGGCCTGCTCCTGTCCCTGAATCAATCAAAAACGATTGACTAAAAAAACGTTGCATAAACGATCACTCATCTCATCACCCAAAAACCCAAACAGAACCTCGAGAATGGGACAATAGGACTATTGATGTTGCTGGAGGACTCCCAGAGGAGACGCGTCCCGGTTAAATTTCTCGGAGCGTTCACGGCATTCTCAATTTACTCACTCACTCACCGTCCCGTCGCCGTTTGACATCTTCGTGAGCTTCTTCTGGATCCTCATGACTTCCTCCTCGGCGTTCATCACGATTTTGGCGGGGTTTAACACAGGTGGATGGGATTACGAGGGCCACGCGGATATTTGGTTATTCGAGAATTTATTAGACCCACAACGTTGGCTTGCAGACAGAATACTGGACGAACGAGAAGATGGGGGTAACGTAGCACGAGGAGAAGAGTGCATGGAACTATGGTCAGGGCTGCCAACTGAGTAAATTTTCCCGCGCTATTTCAAGCAGAATGGAAAATGCTTCATTGAATCAGGGAATTTCAACTGTCAATTTATTTATTTACTGGTTTTTTAATTATTTTTTTCAATTAATTTATTTTTATTGTGGATTTGGCTGCGCATTGCGTTGATAAAACAATTTAAAATGTCAATTTAGCAGTTGGATAACTTTTTAAAATGATATTCAACATTTTTGATAAAAATTTTCGTTATTTATTGGATTTTATTATTGGAAATAGATAAGGAAGTTTCAAGGAGTCCTTTGAATGAAGAATTGAAGCTTTCGGTGGGGAAAAAATTCTATTTCATTGTTTATTGTGATAGAATGAAATACCAAATGTCTATTTAATTTCAGGTAAAAAAATGTTGACGTGAAAAAAAAAATATTAAAACGTTGCTATTTCATTTACAGAAGAAAACGTTTTAGTGAATCAATGAAGTACTCAATGAAAATTTCTTGAAATAATTGTATTTCATTACTAGAAATAGATAAAAAAGTTAGTTTAGAAGACGTTGATTGAATTGTTCGCTGGAAAAAATCGATTTCTCTTCGAAAAATGTTGGTCATCGAGAATAAAAAGCTTGAAACGAGCATTGAAACCTCACATTTCCCCTTGATTTTCATGCAGCAGTGAGAGGTAAATACTCCCAACACGTCAACAGTCTGAATTTTTTTATTCTCCATTTGACATATTATTAACATCACCAAGTTCCTCACTGTTAAACCCAGTACACATGGCTTTCATTATTTAAATCGTCTCAAAGACAATCGAGTATTCACGGTAAATACAAAGATACATCATAAATAATTATCAGACTATCTGTTTTATTTATTTCTCTTCGTGATTATCACTTATCTAAAAATGTACAAGAGAAAATTCAATTATAATGAGAAAAATATAAATCTCATTCCGGAAATATCGAAGACTTCGATGAAATGAATAATTTAATCGACAGCTGTATTCTATATTCGTAGGAAGCCGAAGTGTAGATAATTAAAATATGTTTCAATTTTCGTATTATCGTAGACAGTATGCGACTAATTACGCCGTTGAATCCTCTGTAAATTACTTTAATCTAGAGATCCACTAGGATAAAAGCATTGAAATGTCGAGTATTTCGAGGCAAACGACCGCAAAATGATATATACATATAAATAATCATTCGTACATCGCATTCTCATGCGATTTATATTGATTGTACAATATTTTTAGTCACCTAGAATCACAATTTAAATTTACCTGCGCAGATAATTCCATCTCCTTGGGTTTACTCTATTCTCACGGTATTTCCACCAAATTTACTCGTAATCTTCAGGTTTCATTCATCAACTCCCCAGTACTAATTCATCATTATCGCTATATTTATTATTATTGTTTTTTCATTGCTGTTGGTTTAGCTGACTGCCATTATTTATGTCTAAAGATAATTACAGCTGATGTTCAATAGGTACTTGGTACAAATATATTCATGTACATTATGGTTTGATGTGTTTCTCGATGAATGCCTTCATATCGCGCATTTCCTGAAAATAAAAAAAATTACGTTTAATACATTGCAGTTCAAATAAAACATGAGTCATTCTCCTAGAATTTATCAATGCACATCCCTTTTTTCTATTAATTCACTTCATATTCTTTTGCATTTCCTCCATTAATTTGGAATCACTCCCTCTCAATTTTATCTTTAATTTCAGCAATTAGAATTTTTTATTGATGAAAATCGACTCTTTTTCATGAAAATTCATCGATAAAAATTTAGTCTCCGTGATTTTTTTCTTCAGATCATGTGTGAAGTAATCCAATGGTCTTAAAATTTGCCAACAAAAATCGTTGAATGTCTGTTAAATTAACTAAATGTTAAACTTGTGAAGTACCTCGTCAGAGGAGCCATGCATCATTCCCCTGTACGTCTTGAACTCCGTGTGTCCCATGAATTGCTTGAGAAGAGAGGCTGTCATCTGTCCCCACTTGTATGGCACAATAGGATCGCAATCTCCGTGACACTGGAGCACCGGAGTATCTTTATTTCCCACTGCAATCTAAATGAAATAAAGTGAAACATAAAGGCACAAAAATCGAATATTGGAGTTTAAAAACGTTGATGGGACTGATGATGGCTTACAGCTGGGAATTGTTGGTGGAGAGGAAGCCAGGCAGACAGAGCCACCACTCCTGCTAGTGGCTTGGAGTATGTGAGGGCACTGTACAGGGCTAGTGCACCACCCTGACTGAATCCACCGATGACGATTTGGTTTGATGGAATGCCAGCAGTAACTTCCTCTTCGATCATTGCGTGGACTGCTTCAGCCGCTCTCCTTATTCCTTCCTCGTCCTCGGGACCTGTGGCGTCCAGGGATCGAAGGTCAAACCTGCAAGAACATAAGAAACCTGGAGTTGATGCTTATTCGAGAATTATTTCAGATTTGGAATCCGTTTTGCCATATCGACGTTTTTATTTTGATAGTTTCTGCAGTTCTTGCAGATATTTTCAAGAAAATTAATCACCAATTTCTTCTGCAGTAATGAAAAATGAAAAATTGAATTTGTAATAGTGAAAAATGAAACGAAATTAGTTATCTTCAACCTGTTTTCGCTGAATATCTCAAAATCTAAGGAAATTAACGGAATTTTCGTGACGATTTTTTTTTTAGCTCTTGATATTGCCCACAAAAAAGATCTAGGCAAAAATTCCACTATCCCCTCCCAATTCCAAGATATCCAGCAGCAACTAATCGTCAATTCATTCATGAAAGGATAAACTGAGTCATTTTCAGCGTTAATTTTTCATGAATATTTCCAAATCTAAGAGAAATATCAAAATTTTCGTTCCGACCTTTTTTGTAGCTCTTGAAATTCCCCACAAGAAGTGTCTGAAGAAAATCTCGCCATCTCCCTTCAATCCAGAAATATCCCCTAAAAACTAAATCGCGAGTAAATTTATGAGCCTGCTGCTTCTTCTATTCATTCTCTCTCTTTTCTATTTTAATCATCAACTTAAGCTCATCAACCTAATTCAGATTGAAAGAAACCCCAAGTTATTTTCAATTTAAATCTCCCCAGAATTCCTCAACCGTTTCGACGTTAATTTCTTCTAAAAATGGAACGAAAATTTGAGTCTTTTCTGAATATCTCAAAATCTACGAAAAATACCAAAATTTCCATTAGACCTTTTTTGTAGCTCTCGAAATTTCCCACAAAAAGTGTCTGAACAAAAATCTCGCCATCTCCCTTCACTCCAAAGATATCCTCTAAAAACTAAATCCCGAGTAAATTTATGAGCCTGTTGTTTCTCCTATTCATTCCCCCTCTTCTCTATTTTAATCATCAACTCAAGCTCGTCAATTTACCTCAGATCGAAAGAAACCTCGAGTTACTTTTAATTTCAATATCCCCAGAATTCCTCAATCTTTTCATTACATTAATTTTCCTCTAAAAATGAAACAAAAATGAGATTTTACTCACCAAGACGGCATTCGGAATCCAGCATTCAGGGTAACAGGCATGGTAGGTCTGCAAATAAATAATCAACAGTAAAAAATCTTGAACTCGAATAAACTCAGACGAATGATACTTACGCAGTGGGGCAAATGACTTTCATGTATGGCGTGCGAACCGAATCCATAGTGCTGGCCCATCCATGCCTGTGAATGATTACAATTGTCAATTGATCCATAAATGAGTAGACACAAACATTTTTCTCAATTAATTCTTACCCAGTGTCACCGAGGCCATGAAGGAATATCAACTGCAATGGAGCACAGAAATTTAAAAAGCATTCATTAATATTCCGGAATTATTCACATCCTAGAGATTTGAGCATAAAAAACCTAGTCCCCATTCAGTAGTCTGTAATGACAGAGTGAACTGGGTCACCCTTATCTCTAATCAAATTACACATGTAAAGGATGGATATTAATCGATAAATCGCCGATCCCATGACCGATTGATTGAGAAATGTCGCAACTGCCTCAGAAGGATTAAATAAATGAGCAAACTCGAGACGTCAGGGGCTAACCAAAAATAATGTAATCTTTGGGAAGAAATTGTAGTATTTACTCACTGTTGCGGTGTGCCGGGCTTTAGCAGCTATCACCACGGGACCTGCCATCGCGATTTCAGGACTTTAATGACGAAATAATTACACTGCTGGCAGTGTCAGCGTTGTCACCCTCGGGAAGCAACTGATAATTTTATCAAAAAAGTGAAATTTGTAAATACTGAAAAGGAGTGGAAGGAATGATATCGTGGTGAGTTCGGCAATGCCACTGGTGGGGACCCTAGAACGCCCCTCTATTGGCACCACTTTCTCCCCCCCTCGACTCTTTTTTCATCGAATTTGTGAGACTCAGTGATGTAATTGATGGTAATCGTATTTTTTGAGAATTAGAATTACAAATGATTTTAGTCCCCCAGAATTTATCAGCGAAAATCACGCGTTTAATTTTTTTGTTTTTTTCTTTCATTTATTTGTAAAAAACGCTCGGTGATGAAATTCATTAGAAGTTGTTTTCATTTTTAAAAATTGCTCTTTTTGTTTAATGATCTCCCTGCTCCTTGTTTTATCGATTAATGAGGCTTCATTTTTCGTTTCTTTCTTTCTAATTAAAGCAGTCCACTCCAGTATTTTTTTTTATCGAATTTGTAAGACTATCAGTAATGTAATCTTGATGGAAATCTTTTTTGAGAATAAGAATTACACATGATTTTATCCCCCAGAATTTATCAGTGAAAATCACGAGTAGTTTTTCAACTTTTGTTTTTTTTTTCATTTATTTGTAAAAAACACTCGGTGATGAAATTCATTAGAACTTATTTTCAATTTAAAAAACTGCCATTTTTGTTTAATGATCTCGCCACTCTTTCTTTTATCGCTTGACGAGGCTTTACTTTTCGTTTATTTTTTTCTAATTACAGCAGCTCACTCCAGTAATTTTTTTATCGAATTTATGAGGCTATTGGGGATATAATCTTGATAATTATTATCCTTGAGAATTAGAACTACAAATGAATTTAATCCCCCCCCCCCCTTTCCGAATTAATCAGTGAAAATCTATTCTTTCACCCTTTGTTTTTTTCATTTCTTCGTTAAACACTTCTTGATGATTCGTAAACCATTCGAGGAAAAAACTGCCCTTTTCATTTAATGATTTCTCCACTCTTTCTTTTCTTGATTGGTGTGACTGTTGATATCTCATTTTTTTCTCCTATTAAATTTATGAGATTAAAGACAGAGGAGCGTAAGTTGGCGCTGTTGGTAAGAGCATCAGCCTTGTAATTTGAAAGTTGTAAGTTCAAATCCCAGTTGGGTTTATCAGTTTTCATTCCTTATCTCATTCGAACTTCATCGAAAATAATTTTTCATTTTTTAAAATATTTTATTCATCATTTTCAGACCATTTCCATCCCCTCGATCAGAAAAAACTCTCTGAATCATATTTTAAATTCCAGTTTCAATTAATTACTTCCCTTTAACGATTCCCCACCCCTCAAATTCTTATTTAATCCTCATGCAATATGTGAAATAATTCAATTGTCCCAGAGTTAGTCAACAAAAATCATTCATCTTTATTCAATAATATCTATCCTAGCTTTTCTATACTGTCTACTCTGTACATTCCTCACTAAAACAACATTCGTCTTCCTCTCAATCAATTTCACCAGAGACTCCATCACGACATATCCCCATCCGACCCCAGTGGACTCTGTGAAACAAAAATCCCCCTGAATCAGGTGCCCCATGACCTCTCGATCGCAGGAATGACGAACCCCCCTACACTCTGGGAGGCACAAGGCCCTCATCCTCTCTGCATGCTCTTTGACATCAACATTGGGAGTTTCTCCCCCTTCGGGCAGTTTACCCCCCTTTCTCAGCCTCGACCGTCTCCTCATGGCTCGTTTCAAGGCCTCTTTATGGCTCTTCGTCATCAGTTTTCGTTTTTTCTGCAGGGGATCGGGTTTAAGGCTCTCCACAGGGTCCTTAGGCGTCCTCAGGTCCTCCTCACTTGGAGTGCAGATAACAGCGAATTTTTTTGGTCTCCCTTTCCCCAGAATTTTTATCCTCACGGGGACTAGACAAGATCGATCGAGGGATTCGTCAATCTTCAATGGGTCACGAGACGATGGGTTTTTCCTCCTCCGATGCCTCTGATCCCCTGAAAAATCCCGCAGGGTGGACCCCAGCGCTCGGAGAACTCCTGGACTCCTCAGGACTTTAACAGCATCTCCACCTGTCCATTCCCTCACCAGAATGCCCCATTCGCAGCAAAAAGGGCTCGATATCGAGAATTTCGTGAAGTTGATTCTTCTGTTCGGTGGACGACGAAAGTAGGCCTCAGTCAGTTCGTTTTTAAGCTCCAAGGACTCCTTGGAATAGGCTAAAGTGTCTGGGTGATGCACCTCTGGGGAATTCAGCATGAGATTTTCAAAAATCACGGATTGGTACTCGCGGAGGCCTATTGGTCGGGCGCACCTGTGCATGAAGGCTATCCAGAAGGCTAGGCCCCATCTAGATGGCAGGATTATGTCTATTCCTGAAGAAAAACCTGGAACAAAATTATTTGGGAATTTAGTAGGCAAGGGATGGGGAGATTTTAAATAAGAATGGATGGGTTTTAGGGAATATTTTGTATTTTGGGACGTTTTTCATTGAACGATTTAATTCATTAAATCTTCAAATTAATTAATTAATAATAATTTACTTATTTATTTATTTGACTTGAAAATACTTCAATTCCTTCGAGATATTTGGGAATTAGAAGACAGAGATTATTGGAAAAATATTTTTTGCAGGGAATTTGAAGAGCTAAAAATGTTTGAATAAAATTCAAACATCATTTATTCATTCATTTTATTTGGCAATCTCTTTTAGATCCGAAGATGTTTCCCAAAAATTAAATTTTACTCTGAAGTGAATTTTAAATATTTTCTCATCAAATAAAACCCCCAAGTTCCATAAAACAAGACTCAATCTCCTTTAAATACCTTCTGAAAAATCGTAACTCTCAATTCCCCCAAAACACCAATTCCAAAAAATAAAAACGAAAGACATTAAAAGATTATCGACAATTACCAACGCTTTTCTCTCCATCAGTGCCCCCTGGGCACTGCACGAGAATAACCGGCACCTTGGCGACGATATCCTCATCAATCTCGCCATCATTCTGCACCCCAGGCACAAGATTGCCCTCCCTCAACTTATTAATCTCATTATTCGTCTTAAACTCCCCCTTGACCCTCTCTCTGCCAGCTGCCTCCCACAGAGGGCTCTCAGCGACCCCCTCAGACACCCTAAGCACCCTCCTGCAGTCCTCCTGACTCAGCACAGCCTTCCTCCTCCTCTCAGGAAGAAAAATCCTGGGATCCAAGACAGTGAGTGCCACCACAGAGCCCCTAGGCAGCTGCCCAGGTGAATTCAACGTCTTGATTCCCTCGAAAAACTCCCCCTGAAGCCTAAAACAACTTCTACTCCTCGACTCCTCATACCACACGTCGTTCCAGGATTTTTTTTCCTCACCACCTGGTGATTTCGGCAGTTTCAAAGTATCAGAGAGCACAGCAATGCTCAGAGGCCCCCGAAGCCTGAACCTGTTGAAGTAATTCCTCAGTAAATTCACTCTGCAGCCAGACTCTTCAGAATTCATCGACTCCTGTCCCCCAGGAGCTGCAGTGAACCCAAAATCCAGTGAAATTTCGTGAAGAACATCATCGAAGAGGGCTGGGTGCACCCAAATCCAGAGAGTCCTCAGATTCTCCTCTCCCCTGGGCCTCCAGAAGAAGTGGACAACCCCCACAGGACAATTGTCCCTCTTATAAAAGACTAGAGAACCCTCTCTCGAGCCAGTCAGGTACATCCTGGCCCCAAAAGACAGCTGATCCCTGCAGTGAGCCCTCAGTCTCTCGATCAAGACCCCCTCTGGACCCATCAGCTCGATGCAGCTGTAGTAGGAGACATCCTGCATCATGCAGTGCTTGGCAACAGCTCGGTAACTAGCCCTGAATCCCCTGTCGTTGGAAAAATTCGGTATTTTGTAGCCCCATTTCTCGCACATGTGGAAGCGTTTCGCGTGCCAAATGTGGGTCTCCAGCCACTTTTTCGTGCGCTTCCTGCGGCTGTACTCGAGGAGGAGGTTGTGGGGACGTCTTCGGTACTTTCGAGAGGGCCTCTTGGCTCTTGGGGGCAGGCCAGACTTCTCCATTTGCATCTGGTGGGCTTCGCGCAGTCTTCTCGGCATTCTTTTGGCGTTGTGCGACATTACTCGACGTCGCATGTGCACTGGCAGCTTTTGAAAGACTAATTTTGTTCGTTGGGGGTTTTCTGGAACAGGGGAGGGTCAGGTGAAAATTGGGGAAAATGCTCACATGGTTATTTGCTGACAATTGTTTTATTTTTTCATGTATTGTTAGGGAAATTATTCTGTTTGTTTTGCTTCGAGGGATTGTTTCGTCTGGTGTTATTTGTTTATAATTATGCTTTTTTTATGTAGTATTATTATTAGTTGAGAATCAATGAGAAGAAATAATTATGGAGGGTCTAGGGCAAGGGTTAAGCTTTAAAAACATTGAATTAATGCAAAAATTTAAGGATAAGGGGAAAAAATGGAAAATTGGGAATATTAAATTCATGTAAAAATTGATAAACATTGAAGAATGTGAACATGGGATTAAGGGAAAATTCATTTGCTTTGCGTCGATGTATTGTTTTCTCTGGTGTTATTTGCTGGCAATAATTTAATTCTCTATGCAGTGTTATTATGAACTGAAAATTAATAAGAAATAATTATACAGGGTCCAGGCCACGCGGCTAGCGTTAAAAATAATGAATACGTACAAAAATTCAAGGATGAGGGTAAAAACAGAAAAATTATAAATATTAAATTCATATGAAAATTAATTTAGTTTAAGGAAAATGAGAATAAAATGGAGAACTTTCGTCGTTTTCAAAAAATCACAATTCATTTAATTGTGAATGAAATTGAATAGTTTTCCATTTTAACAATAACTCGTGTAATTTTTGTTGAAATAAAAAAATTCGTTTTAATGAAAAGCCAACATCTTCGAAATTAAATTTATAAAATTGTTGTTAAATGACGAATCCTCAAAAAAAATAAAAAATCTTCATTGGATTAAAATAAATTGGCACAAAACATGAATAGATTGGAATAAACCGGTATTTCAACCAGTATAATCACAAAATCCCTGATTTATTTCATTCAAACAAAATATTTTGACAAAATAAAGAGGTTAAACTCACCGACAGAGTAAGTCATCGCGGAGATCTCGCTAGCCCTCGCCGAAATCATTTTATTAATCTCCACATCATGAGAGATGCTGACACTCCCCCCGAGGGTCACATCAAACTGCGGTTTATCCATTTTCCAGTCCCAAAGAATCAAATCACCAAATCAACAAAATCCATGTGCGATCTGCGATCTTTCAAAACCCCGACCGATTCTTCTTATTAACAGTCAGCGCCATCTCCCCGTCGCGCGCGCTATCCTCCACCCTCTTTTCAATTTCCCCCCAAATTAAATTTTTCCTGTCAGGACAATAAATTCCAAAATGTCCCCCTAAATCCCGCAAAATCTAATGGAAGCCCTTGAAAAATTCATTTCTCCTGTCATTTAACTCCCAAGCCCCTAGAAAATTAATCAATTAATGAATTTTCATTTTCAAATCCAAAAAACGATCTCAAAATCTCGTAAACTTGCTAAAAAATCACTGGCATTGAATCACCGCGAGGAACCCCCGAATTCCCCCCGACATTCGATACCCCCAATAGATAAAACTTTATCATCCACATAATCGAGATTACAGTTAGCTCTTCCGCTCGAGTCTCTCCGATTGGTGTTTGTCCGCCATCTTTTTGGGGGCACAAAGAGAAGGAGAGGAGGTGGGTGTCTAAAAAAAAAGAGTCGAGTGCCCGTGCCACCGCACGTTCGTGGGTGTTGTACGAATAGATCTGCTTCCACACCACATATTCGTCACCAGCCAATAGTGAAACGAGTTATTGCATCGACGATTTGTTTAATCCATTATTAATTGGTGATTCGTGTGACGGTGGATTCAGTGTGTCGTGAAGTTGTCAGAGGTGAGCAGATCAATCGAATTACTCCCTGGGGATCGTATCACGAGCCCACAGACGATAATTACGACATGAGCATTGAGGAGTTGTTGAAATTGAGTGAATAATAACGAGTGCAGGTTCGTTGGGGCTCCGGTGAATTTCATTTCTCGGTTTTAGTCGGTTTTGAGGTCTCGACGGGGACAACTGCGGCTGGAAGTGCCTGGGGAGTGGAAACAGTGATTTGCCAGTGGGAATAGGGCGAAGGATCGGTGGAATTGGGGAAAAAGTGGAATTCAGGTCTCGTTGGAGTCATTACATCGTTCTTGAACATATAGAGAGAGTGACCCGGTAGGCACTCCGCGCACGAGTTGACTCTCGTCGGTCTGCTTCGATTTTCTCCGTTGCGCGACGATGAGTTGCCCAAGAAACGCTGGCAAGATCACGGTGCCCGACGATCTCAGGGACATACTACTGGAGTTTACCATTAGTTACCTACTCGAACAGCCCGGGGATATCGTTGACTATGCCGTTGATTTCTTCACTCGTTTGCGGGAAAATCGACAGACAATGTTGATTCAGGGGAATGCTACTTGCTCGTCTACACCCGACGAGTCTGTCGACGAGGGTGAGCTTTGTTATTTGTTTATTTAGGTTTTAGTTGTTTAGATCTATGTTCGCAGTCCGGGGTTCTTGAAGTTTTGGGATATGCAAGTGGATTTTACTGGTCGGGTTTTCGATTTTTCAATCATTTTCAATCATCAGATTTGAAAATTAAATTGCGGGAGAAACGTTTGAACAAAATTGTGAATATTCAGGATCGTTCGAATGATATTTTGCACAGAATTAATTTTTTTTGGGGATGACGTCGACTTCTGGGGAAATTTTGAGGTGCAGAAATGATTTTTCATTTATATTCGCAATTCGGTGTTCTTGAAATTTGGGGAATCCAAGTGGCTTTTACTGTTTGGGGTTTCAAGCTTTTTCAATCATCAAATTTGAAAATTAAATTGCGGGAAAAACATTAGAAAAAAAATCGTGAAGATTCAGTGTTATTTGAATGATATCAAGTTTGTCAATTAAATTGCGGGAGAAACTTTTGAAAATTATCATAAATGTTCAGCGTCATTTGAATATTTTGCGCAGAATTAATTTTTTTTAGGCATGAAGTCAATTTCTCGTGAAATTCTGAGTTGAATAAGTGATTTTTATGGTGAAAAATTGGTTATTTGTAAATTATTTGTCAAAAGTGCTCGTGGTTCTCAAAAAATTGGAATTTTTAAATTAATTTGTGGATTTTCTCCGAAAGTAAACTTTGTAATTTTTTCAAATTTTTAGAATGTTTTCTGACGGTTCAATATCGAGATTTAAATTCCGGCCTGCAAAGTTTGAAGAATAACATCGTTGTAAAATGTCAAATGAAGGGCATTTCACTAGAGATAAAATAACCAAAATACTTGGATATCCTTAAGGAATGCTATTTGACATTAAATCATCAGTGGAATTTTCGATACGTTGAAAATTCAGAATTTTATCATTTTTGACGTTGATTTTTATTCCTGATGTCAATGTTTATTCCCTCATTTTTATTCATTTCAGTTAAAAATGCCAGATTCAGGGTACTTGACTTTTTTTTTACTTTTCCTTGAGCACTTCATTTTTATCAGAAAATTTTCTGTCTTATTTAGATTATTTTCTTGGTGGAATCAGGTGATAATGGCTTGAGTGATTTTTTCGCTATTTATTAATGGCAATTTAAAACATGATTTTTACTATTATCATTTATTACTCATTTATTTCATTTCCATTATGATTTTTTAAAGTTCTTCTGTTGATTTTTCTTCCTCATGTCAATGTTTACTCCGTGATTTTTATTAATTTTAATTAAAAATTCCAGATTCAGGGGAATTAACTTTTTTTTTCTGCTTCATTTAGATTTTTTTCCGATTTTAATTGATAATGGCAATGAACAATAGTCAGATTCATTAGAATAGTCTCAACTATTGTATTCCAATTACAACTTTTTCTTTTCTGTTCTGCTTGAGTGATTCTTTTCCTATATATTAATGTCAATTTAAATCATGGTTTTTATCATTCATTACTCGTTTATTTAATTTCTAATACGATTTATTTGTTTTCTTTTTATTTTATTTTTACTTCCTGATGTAAATGTGTATTCCTTAATCTTCATTAACATCAAATAGAAATATCGTGGTTATTATTATGAATTGCTTCTCCGGTGTTCCTGTATTTATCTTCTTTTTTATTTATAATTATTTCTAGCGTCAATGTTGATTGCCATTAATGTCAATAAAGAACGCAATGTTCATTCCAAAATGAAATTCCATTTTATTCGGACTAACCAGAAGTATGTGGCCTCGATAGAAATAAACTAAAAGACAACTTTACCTTCAAGTTTCTCTCGTAATTGGAACATACCACGTTGCACCTGTTATCTCCTTAATTTAGATGGTACCGAGTGAATCTAGTTATTTACGAAATTGTGGTAAATCTCTAGTAACTTGTGGGATTTTCTGTTAGAACTAGCCTGAGGTAATTCAATTGAGGACTCGAGTGGTTGATAATAATATTAGTCCAAATGAGATGAAATGGTCTTGACATTTTTCCTAATTTCTTTAATTTCAGAGCCACCAGTTGGGAGATTTGCCTCTCGACGAAAGAGTGTTTTTGCAGAGACTTATGATCCTGAGGAGGATGAGGAGGAGGAAGGTGTCAGGGTAATTACAATCCATATTTTTACCATTTCACATTTTCCCAATTAAATAAAAAAATTGAATTTATCGATGTTCCCTCGCAAAATTGAAATAAAAGCGCAGATTGTCGGGGAAGAGATGACTAGCTGATTAACAATTCAATAACATTTTTATAGAAGCCTATTTATATAATAAAAAAAAACTAACCCAACAATATTCGTAGTTTTATCGATAAAGCGAGGCTTGCCTCATCGAGTAATGAATTTTCTCGTGTTTTTGCACCTGCCTCTTTGAGAAATTACAAAAGGTTTGCCTTACCCAATCATGCGTGCGATAAAGGCCTTTATGACGTCAGAGACACATGCTCAATAACCCCAGCCTATAAACGTAATTTGTAGATGGGATGGCTAACCAAGTGATATTGAATGTCGCTCTGCTATTTATTATAAAAATATATTAATGGAGGAGAATAATCATCGAGCTTTGTATTGTGAAAAATTTAGTAAAATCTGATTAATGATTATGTTGAGATTTCGTTTTTAATAGATCGGAGATTTTTATTATATGTCGCAGTGAGACTAACATTTTCGTTATTGTTAAGTATATTATTGTTTATTTATCCATATATAGCCGATTAGGCTTTTTACATTCATCACTGTTAAGTATTTTAATTATTTAATTAAATGGGAATGAAATATTCTCCTGTATTGAATGACCGTTGAACTGAATTTCAAAGGAAGATATTCTATTGTAGCGACTAATAATAATCTCTTCACGCAATTGAATCGTTTGATTACAATTCATCCAATTAATTTCAATCGAATGACCTTTTCTAGTCAACAGAATTTCTCCTATTTATCACTGCATTGTTCTAAATGAATTGAAATTAAAATGTATGTCATTTGAATCTGAATGTGTTGAAAATTCTCAAAAATTGTGAACACCTTTTTTAATTGTTTTCCTCATTACATCGAGTTTAAATTTAAATTCTCATTCAATATTCACTTTTCCTGGATTTTTCTCTAGATTTCCCACTTTTACGTAACAAAAATCATTGAAATTCATTACGAATTTGACCTCTTCCCTATTCAAACAATTTCAACCTGAAATTCAAAACCGAATGCTCCGCAGTCTCAAAGGATTTAATTCCCTTCTGCAATTAAATCCTTGAATGAATTACATTCATCCAATTAATTTCAATTGAATGACCTTTTATATTCAACACAATGTCGTGAATTAATTAAAATGAAAACATAATTTCTCGTGTATTGAAAATTCTAAAAAATTGTGGACTGAATGTTAACACTTGTTAATCATTTTCCTCATTACATCGAATTGAAATTTAAATGCTCGCTCGATATCTAATTTTCTTGAAATTGTCTTTGAATTTCCTACTTTTGCGTAACAAAATCCATTGAAATTCCCTATGAATTCAATCCTCTTCCCTATGCAAACAATTTTAACCTGAAATTCAAAACACTTCAGTTCCGTCAAGATATTTGATAATTGAGAGAATATTGAAATCTTTTTTGCAGGGAATTTAAAGAGCCAAAAAATCTTTGAATAAAACTTTCGCAATGTCTTTTAGATTTGCAGCTATTTCCCCAAAAATTAAAATTTACTCTGGAGTGAATTTGAAAAAATTTCTCATCAAATAAAACCCTCCCAAGTTCCATAAAAAAATGACTATCTCCTTGAAATCCCTTCTGAAAAATCGTAATTTTCAATTAATCAAAAAGATCAATTACAAAAAATAAAAATGAAAAACAATAAATTATCGATAATTACCTATGCTCTTCTTATTCCGGAGTGAATTTTGAATGCTCATCTAATTAAAACCACCAAGTTCCCTACAAAAATGTCTTTATCGATCTAATTACCCCGGAATTTCCTCTAGATTTCCTCCTTTTCCGTGACAAAATCCATTGAAATGTCCCACCAATTCGACCCTATTCCTCATAAGAACATTTTTTCCTGAAATTGAAAGCTAAATATCCCATCCCCGCAATCAATAATCCCCTTCAGCAATTAAATCATCTAATTACAATTCCCCCAAACGACCTTCTGCCTTCACTCCGATTCCCCCCCAATGCCGACTAGAATGGAGTTTCATGTTTCAATAGACAAAATATCAACTGGCAGAACTATTCAATTGCAGATGGTGCATCCAAAAAGTGACGAGCAGCGACAGAGGCTGAGCGAGAGTGTCAGGAATATTCTGCTATTCCGTGCACTCGATAAGGTAACAAAAAAGCTCTCACCTATTTTATCCAATAATTCGATATTTCGGTCGCATTGATCGTTACATAAACCCCGAATGCACGTTATTCTTTATTCCAGGAACAAATGACAGACGTTCTAGATGCAATGTTCGAGAAGAATGTTGAACCCGGTGACTTTATCATTCGCCAAGGCGACGACGGCGACAATTTCTATGTCATAGAGAGGTAAATAGATTTCCAGGGGAAAGTTTTCGCTTGGGGGACGGGGGGGCTCTGGAAATTCAGTTATCGATTTTCTGTTTTTAGGGGAAAGTTCGAGGTCTACGTCAAAGGTCCAACGGGGGCTGATACCCTCATTCACACGTATGATAATGGAGGTGCATTTGGGGAGCTTGCACTTCTGTACAACATGCCAAGGGCAGCTACCATCAAGGCGATCACCAAGGGAACACTCTGGGCCATGGATCGTCAGACATTCCGACGTATAATACTCAAGTCTGCGTATAACAAGCGAAAAATGTATGAGATTCTGCTTAATAAAGTTCCAATGCTCAAGTCACTTCAGGTGAGTTTACAGAATATTGATTGATTGATTTATTTATTTATTGAATGAATGACAGGGTTTATTGAGGATATCCAAACATCTTTTACATTTTAGTACCGACCACACTGTAGATTCAACCATTTTCAATCATCAAATTTGCCAAATAAATTGCGTGAGAATAATTTGACAACAATCATGAATATTCAGTCATTCCAATTACATTTTGTACAAAATTATCATTTTTTAAAACATTTTCTGTTTATAAATGAACAAAGAAATTATAATTGAAATTGTTTATAATTGAAAAAAATTCATTGTTTATAAATTATTTATAGAAAATGCTCGTAATAAAAAAAAATACAGTTTTCACTCCAATTTTTTTCAGTTTTTTAAAATGTTTTCAAACGGTTCAATATTTTTTTTTCTTTTTTTGGCTTTTCCGGGTTCATTACCGAAATTATCAGTTATTCATTCAATTCGCTGCATACGATATAAAAATTAATTCTAATGGGACAGAAACTTGTCTGTCTTTATGACCTTAATTTGATGTTACGAGATTCTATGGATTCGATTTAAAAATTGTTAGGTTTATAATGGAACCACTGAAACCCTATTTTTGTCGAAGGGTGGAGGAATTTCAGGATGACTGTAATTAGTCGACTTCATCGTTGCATATGGGATTACTTCATCAGGAGGGACATGATTAGGTTCCGAATCACAAATTCCACTAGAGTCGATTTTCTTTCAATTTCGTGGAATAATAAATTATCGTGTTAACGAGTTTTTTACGAGCAAACGACAAAAATAAATGACAAAAATTTCCAAGTTAAACGACAAGTGACGAGGTGTTGAATTAGATTATTTTTGTTTAACAGAAATACGAACGCATGAATCTCGCTGATGCACTCGTCTCGAAACCCTTCTCCGATGGTGAACAAATTATTCGGCAAGGGGACACAGCTGATGGAATGTACTTCGTTGAAGACGGAGTCGTCAGGATCACCAGGATTAATGATAATGGACGTGAAGTCGAGGTGAATATCCCAATTAATAATACTTTAGACTCGTTAAATATCGAATTCCCTCAACTGATTTTACAGAATTACATTTAAAGTAACATTTAAAGGGCATGAACATTCGAAAATGAAACAGAAACAAAGTGACAAAAAAATAAAATGTTAACGTTATGTTTGGAGTGTTAATTTCCCTTTGAAATTCACATTCAAAGGGAAATTAACAAAGCTTCTTAATTGAAAAGTCAAAATCAATTATATTTACGACTCTTTGAATGTTCAATTATCTCAGTGATGAATGATTCTTGGGAACATTGTCGAAGGAAATGTTTTTTCGAAATTCTTTAATTCTGAATTGAGAAACTGAAACACTAAATCAATTAATTTTCTCCAGATAAATCGCGTTCCCGCCGGTGGATACTTGGGAGAGCTCGCCCTAGTCACACACAAGCCACGAGCCGCCTCAGCATACGCCGTCGGAAATGTCAAATTAGCCTGTAAGTATCAGCCTCAAACAATCCAATTCCATGCACAATAGTCATGATTGTTATAATGTCAATCATAAAGTGATACTAATGGTAAATAGAAAGCATTTCATTCGTTATTTCCTGGCACAGTTGATACATCTGCACAATATTTGGCTTCTGATGACTATCCAGAGTGAATCACCAAAAATAAATGAAACTGTTGATTTATCATTAAATGAGCAATGTCAAATATGTTTGTTGTAAGACCATAAAAGATTCTATTAGTGTCATAAAGTCTAATCTCTCTCTTATTTTCAATTTATCGGAGAAGAAAGACAATTTCCTTTGAATAATATTGCTTTCAGCAATTAAAGTGTCTCGATGATTTCTTTATTACGAAGGAATTATCCTAGTACTTAATTTACAGAATTTAACTCAAGAATGAGGTGATTATATTCGTCCAGAGGAATTACTGAAATAATCGGTGGAAGTGAATATTTTTCATTATTAAAATTCATTAATAATCACGCGCACATGTCGCTTTGCGCCATCAATAGATAATCGTTGCGTGCATTTAAATCAGCTGAAACAGATGAAAGAGATGTTCTCTTTGTTTGTCCAATTCCATCGGTTAATCGAAGCCTGAGATAATCTCGTAATTTCGTTCTGATTGATGAAAAAGGTGTGAATTAATAGATCAACTGTCCATTATCAACTATTCATTATTAAAATGAATTAATAATCAGCTGAAATAGATGAAAACAATTTTTTTATCGAACTCCATCGTTTAATTAACTCCTGAGATGATCTCCTTAGATTTAAAAATATCAAATTACCTCGTATGAGCCTCAACCAATCGATTCCCCCAAATCGATACCTAACGAGTCATTTAAACCCCCAGTTTTGGACGTCGAGGCATTCGAGCGTCTGCTCGGTCCCTGCATGGAGCTAATGAAGCGCAATATCGAGGACTACGAGGATCAGCTGGTGAAAATATTCGGCAGCAAAACCGATATCTCCGACATTCGATGAATGTAATTCCCTACCCAAGAGTCTTCATTGCCGCTCTACGGTAATAACAACAAAAAAAACGGTATAGTGACATCATAATATTAAGCACAAAAGTCTATATCACCCGCTTATTGATTTAAAATGTGAAAAGAGCCTCATGAAGATTTTCTTTATTTGAAGAAACCAAATGTCCAAGCGATTTCAGAGCCAAAAAAATCCATAGAATGGGTCGATGAGTGATTGTTACGCATAGCACACCATTCACACGTACCCTGAATGCTAAAATAATGGGACAATGACAGTACAATCACATCCATAGCTACGTGAAAGCGCACCATCGAAAACTTTCAGCTTGAAAAATAACGATGAATTAAAGAGAAAACTTCCTAAGACTGTAAATCAGTTGGAAAGTATTACAGTTCCACGAATTTATTTAATTATGTAGTGAGAATTTTTAGTTAAATCCTAGTATTTTCGATCGAAGGGGGAGAGGAATGTCGAGGGAATAATGAAAATTGTCCTCATTGGTTTCAAGAGCGAGGGAGATAGACGAAGAAATGAACAATTATTGAGAGAGTAATTATCATTGAATTGAATTACCCATACCTCTACTCGTTGTTACGTTGGTACAATCATCATTACTGAGCTTCATAAGTAATTAAAAGATATCTAACGTTAAATATTAATGGAAAGATAACATCTCAGCAATAGTGGAATTAATGTTTTGTGTGATGTATATAAATTAAGAGTGATTATTTATTTAATTGTGGATTTGAAGTCATCGGAATTAACATTTGAGAATTATCGGTGGGCACTAATCATCAGTGAAATTGTGAATGTAGCGAGGGAATTTCAAGCATTTTAAATGTGAAAATTTAATTCATTGAAAATAATTCGTGAATGGACAATTTAACTCGTTAAATTTTACCAATTCACTGGTGAATTATTCATCACCGCAGGATGTTGATGTGTTTCCCTAGGTGAATAGTCAACTTATTTAGAAAAATCATCAGATAATAAATCATCCCTTCAGCCAATGTTCTTCCCAATCCATCAAATTTTTCATCTTAAAAATTCCACTCATAAATAGCAAACACATTTGTCTCAGCAAGTGCATGCATAATCCTCCGCGTTAATTTTCCAAGACACAACGGGCTCTGTACATAGCATCCTGCTGATAATTTATCATAGCCTTAACGTATGCATTGTGTTGAACAACTCCCAAGTCCTGAAAGTATTCCCCTGTTATCAATAAATGAAGTGAAAAATTTTAACGATTCGAGATCTATTTATATAATATAATTACTAGTATTACCGTGCTGTCTTGATTGCAATTTCAACTGGTGTTTCAATCACACGATTTCGTTTGCATTTCCAGTCATCAATGGCGATGAGCCATTCATAAATTATCGCCTTCACGAATTTCCAAACGTACTATTTCGATTATGTTAATATCAGAAAATCCAAAGTTACATTACGTAAGAACCAATAATCATTGTGGAGAGCATAGAAAATTTAAAAAAGATAACTAAAAGCGCGAGTTGTATAAAAACTCGCGCATATGTGTCATTGTAGTGAGTATTTTCTAAACGTGAAAAGAAAAAACTAAAAAAAATGAGGTGAAATATTGAAGGAGATATGTGTGCAGGGCAGATGTACAAGGACAAATGGACACCTTATTTTCACGGAAGCCAAAAAATAAAACTTATGCATAATATCAGTAACAATAGTCATAATAGTTATAATGTTAATCATGAAGTAATGGTAATGGTAAATAGAAAGCATTTCATTCGTTATTTTCTGGAATAGTTGATACATCTGCACAATATTTGGCTTCTGATGACTATCCAGAGTGAATCACCAAAAATAAATGAAACTGTTGATTTATCATTAAATGAGCAATGTCAAATATGTTTGTTGTAAGACCATAAAAGATTCTATTAGTGTCAAAAAGTCTAATCTCTCTCTTATTTTCAATTTATCGGAGATGAAAGACAATTTCCATTGAATAATGTTGCTTTCAGCAATTAAAGTGTCTCGATGATTTCTTTATTATGAAGGAATTATCCTAGTACTTAATTTATTGAATATAACTCAAGAATGAGGTGATTATATTCGTCCAAAGGAATTACTGAAATAATCGGTGGAAGTGAATATTTTTCATTATTAAAATTCATTAATAATCACGCGCACATGTCGCTTTGCGCCATCAATAGATGATCGTTACGTGTATTTAAATCAGCTGAAATAGATGAAAGAAATGTTCTCTTTGTTTGTGCAAACTCTATCGTTTAATCAAAGCCTGAGATAATCTCGTCATTTTGTTCTGATTGATGAAAGAAAAATGTGAATTAATAGATCAACAAAAATTTATAATGAAACAAAGCTATCGGTGCAGCTGGCCTGCCTCCAAGCTTTGGAAATTTCATATCAATCGAGAATATCCAAAAATTATAAACATAAAGTGAAGGAATTTACGTTGGATAACACCAGTGGAGGGTTGCATTGCAGTTGGATACTGTTAATTGATAATTTAATTCTAGTCCTTAAGTTGTTCGTTATTATTAAAGAATACTTGATTATCTGTGAAACACGAAGAGAATAATTGAAATATGTAATAGAGATGGAGGAATTATGTAATGGCCAATTACTGATTAATATTGTATGGCTGGCGCTACTCGGATATGCTACTCACGGCTTTATCAACACCCTCTGATGTTGTCGGATAATTAATGACATTCATTTGGCCATGACAAATGTTTGGGAGGATGATAGTTTATTGGTCGTGATTCTTTGGTGAATTGGACTGAGCTTGGGGTGTTATTCGAGAAGCGAGGCGAGATTAATCATAAGTACATGAAATAAAAAACTAGATAGTGTAATCAAAGTTGACATATAATAAATGAATGGACCTGAAACTAACGGAAAATTATTTATTTTTACTCTCATTCACTAATACTGGGACCGTGACTTCAAAAATAAGAATTAATAGAAGAGAAAATTTCATAAGACTGTAAATTAATTGGAAAGTATCACAGTTCTACGAATTTATTTAATTATGTAGCGAGAATTTGGAGTTGAATCCTAGTATTTTCGATCGAAGGGGAAAAGAATGTCGAGGGAATAATGAAAATTGTCCTTATTGGTTTCAAGAGCGAGGGAGATAGATGAAGAAATGAACACTTATTGAGAGAGTAATTATGATTGAATTGAATTATCCGTACCTCTACTCGTTACGTTGGTACAATCATCATTGCTGAGTTTCATAAGTAATTGAAAGATGTCTAACGTTAAATATTAATGGAAAGATGACATCTCAGCAATGGTGGAATTAATGTTTTGTGTGATGTATATAAATTAAGAGGGATTATTTATTTAATTGTGGATTTGAAGTCATCGGAATTAACATTTGAGAATTATCGGTGGGCACTAATCATCAGTGAAATTGTGAATGTAACGAGGGAATTTCGAGCATTTTAAATGGGAAAATTTAATTCATTGAAAATAATTCATGAATGGACAATTTCACTCGTTAAATTTCACCAATTCACTGGTGAATTACTCATCGCCGCAGGATGTCGATGTTTTCCCTGAGTGAACACTCGACTCAGCCAGAAAAATCATTAGTCTAGTAATCTGAAGGTTGTGAGTGCAAATCCCCCCTGGGGTCAGCCCCAAAACTACACTAAACTATATTGACAGGTCGTCATATTTATTTTGACAACTCAATAACAAGACTGTACAGTGCTTCATTGAGACGTTTTTATTTCGCTTGAGACATTCTTCTTCACATAAATCTGATTGTAAAATGCTAGAGTCAGGAGTAGAACCGAGTGCATCTGCTCGCGGGTGGCAATCTCCTGGGAATTGTATTTCGCAACGATATTGGGATCGATAACTATCGGGGGCAGATGAGGCAGGTACATCACTTCCCGATCAGAAATTATTCTCGAGATGACGCCCTTCGCAGAGACTGTCTCACTTCCCACAATGAGATTGAATAGTTTCCCTGGGGATCGGGCCTGCATCAAATAAAAATTTGGGGAATTTTCTCCTCGATCTGAAACAAAACAGCACAAAATTTTGTAAAAATAATTCAAAACTCAATCAAATCGTAATTAATCGCTACCAATTTAACCAAATGGCAATTAATTTCTCCGAATTTAATGAAATCGTATTTAATTATAATATTTAATTTCATTTAATTAAAGCGACAGAATCAAAGAGTAAGGGGAATACCACTTGTTATACATTCTCTCATCCTAATCCCACTCATGATCATCGCGATAATCTGTTGTCGTTGCAGATGAACGAAGTAGGCAGACGATTTCAATTTCCCCAGAGCTGAGTAACTATCTGCCTCCATCACGTAGGCATCAGCATATGGCAGGCGCAGAGTCATGTCTTTTATTAAGTCTACTAACGATACAATATTCATTTTCGATAGATTATCGAACTTTTCCAACTCCCAGTGATTGATCTGGCCATCGGACTCTAGTAGAGACCAACTGACTGCATTTCCCCAGACGTGGAGGCCCAAAATGCTTTTAATCGCCTAATGAAACGTGAGGAATGTTCATTCAACAGTTCAAATTTTCAGTAAAAAATAATTATTATAAATGTCTTGTTGAGATTTTACAGAAGTTTTTATAGAGAAATTTTTTTCTGCAGGTAATGTTATCCCATGAAATTCTTCTTTTATCTCCATTTGAAAAATTTTAAAAATTATTTTAAAAAATGACAAAAAATCGACAGTTTAATAGAACGAAAAATTAATTCGACAGGAAAAATTCTTATAAACCTTCGTAGGAATTATAGTAATTATAAACGTCCCCTTGAGATTTAATAGAAATTTTCTAGAGAAAAAGAGTTTAGAAAAAATAAAATTAGAAGAAATGTAAAAAGCCAATTCTCTATAAATTTCTTCTCTCACCTTCATTTGCAGAATTGAAAAAATTACTGAAAAAAATTCTAAAAATTCAACAGTTTAATAGAACAACAGATTAATTCAACAGCAAAAATTCTTGTAAACATCTCCTTGAGATTGAATAGAATATCTTCTCCAGAAAAATATTTCCCTAGAAAACGATTCCACGAAATCCTTCGTTAAAAAATAAAAATAAGAACTGTAAAAAAAGAGAATTTTTCACATTTCTTCTTTCATCTTCACTAAAAAAAACAATGAAAATTCTTACGAATCGAGTGACATCAGTGATCGCAGGAGTGACAATACTCTTCGATGAAGAATTCCCCTTAGCACTTTTAACTTTCTTCCCTCCCAGCAGTATCGACCTACAAAATTTGATCAGCGACGCTACATCCTGGGTAATGAGGACGTCATTAAAATCCTGAAACCCCCCATTCTTCGTTCTCAGAGCCAACAGCCTCTTCAATTGTCCCTCCTTTATATCGTACCTCGCGAAGTCACTGGCTTCGCATTTATTTATCGTGTCTAATATTGCAGCCTCTTCCTCTTCGGTGAATGTCGATGAGTTTTTGCGCGGTGAGTATCTCCTCACCGCAGCGGAGAATTTAAATTTGCTGATGATAACATGAGAATGGTATGTCTGAAGAACAAAAAAATTTCTGAACCAGTCATTGCATTGTATTGTTCAAAGAGGAAGGCAACAATTTCGTTGTTCATGTGGGAAGAGTGAAGTTAAAAGTGATTTACCTCTCGGAGATGACGAAATAAGACACTAGATTCTGTCAACCACATTGTTTAACAATAATAACAATAATTTATTCCTCAATAGTAATATTCAATTTTTTTTATCATGTTGAGTTCACTAGTAATTGTCATGTCTGCATTGAACTCAATCATCAATTCACTTTGCAAAATGGAGCACACAACAATCCGCGTATAGTCACATGCATCAACATGCATGTCGGTGGCATGTGAACTTAACCTTACGAACACGTGCGATATATCTGTTGAGGGGCGGGGGAGGGGGGGTCGTTTTTAACAATCTCAGATGGACACGGAATTTGTGGACCCATTCCCGGATGAGCAAATTCTCATAAAGTGGTCAAAAAGGCGTGGGTACTGGAGATATCTTCATGAAGAACATTTCCTGCAGGAAATGTCTTACCAGGCGACATGTTTAGTGCAGCGGCACGGTGGAAGATGGCGGGATTATCCTCATTTCAAGCGGAATTACTGACGGAAGCGAACTAACTATCAGTATCCTATTAGCCGACAAAAAACTATTGTTAAACGAATGACCGTTTATAGCAAAAATTATATACCGACCGTAAATTTAAATAATTAAAATTATATTATGACCGTTTATAGCTAAAATTATATACCGAATATAGCTAAAAAAAGTTGATGATCATTATCTATAATTAGAAAAAAAGTTCACATGTAGATTTAAATCTGTCCCCATTTTTCCTAGAGAACTTGTCCAAAACAGAATGTGTCCATCTGAAATTGTTCAAAAGACCTCCCCACCCCATGAGTAAGCGGGAAAATCCTTGCGCAACATCTTTGCGCACATCAAAAATGGCTAACAAATCCTGAGGCTTTGCCGTTCGTCTCCGGATTTTATTCGAAAATCAAGGGTAAAATCGTTGAAATAATTCTTAAAAATGTTATAATTAGTTGACAACAATGGAGAACAATAGTTTGGTCATGAAATCAACGATTATTCTGATGAATTGCGGGTGTTGGAACGTAAAAACAAAAATTGCCAGGAGAGAATGAGAAAAATCTCTGCGCAACATCTCTGCGCACAACAAAAATGGCCGACTAGTCTCGAGGCTTCGGCGTTCGTCTCCGGATTTTATCCGAAATCAAAAGTAAAATCATTAAAATAATTCTTAAAAATGCTATAATTAGTTGACAACAATGGACAACAATAGTTTGGTCATGAAATCAACGATTATTCTGATGAATTGGGGGTGTTGGAACGTAAAAACAAAAATTGCCAGGAGAGAATGAGAAAAATCTCTGCGCAACATCTCTGCGCACAACAAAAATGGCCGACTAGTCTCGAGGCTTCGGCGTTCGTCTCCGGATTTTATCCGAAATCAAAAGTAAAATCATTAAAATAATTCTTAAAAATGTTATAATTAGTTGACAACAATGGACAACAATAGTTTGGTCATGAAATCAACGATTATTCTGATGAATTGCGGGTGTTGGAACGTAAAAACAAAAATTGCCAGGAGGGAATGGGAAAAATCTCTGCGCAACATCTCTGCGCACAACAAAAATGGCCGACTAGTCTCGAGGCTTCGGCGTTCGTCTCCGGATTTTATCCGAAATCAAGGGTAAAATCATTAAAATAATACTTAAAAAAGCTGTAATTAGTTTATAATAATGGAGAACAATAATTTGATCATCAAATCAACGATTATTTTGATGAATTGCGGGTTTTAAAACGTAAAAACAAATACACATGAGAAAACAATAAAAACGTCTGCGCAGCTGAAAAGTGGCTGCCCTGATGTTCCTTGGCGATGACCGCAGTATTGTTGAAGAAATTACTCGTAAAATCGCCGAAAGTAATTGACAATCTGATAATAAATTAATTAATAATAATAATGAACAGTCACAATGGAACAAGGCAATGGTTGCATAGTTCGATAAATTACGAAACTTAAAACGACATGAACGTCTCGAATGGTGAAAATTTGGAATCTCCATGTGACCGACGTATTGGTGACACCACGAGATGACGCCTAGAGGCAATTCTGGACGAATCCAGTGTTTGTGGACAGTTTTGATAGATACAATGACTCTTTAAAAAATTCAAAACGTGATAAACCTAGTTGATAAGTGAAACCAGTGGACACAGGAATTTATTAGAATGTTAGTGTTGTGAATTGTAATGATGTTTTCTTTTGTTAATCAAGTGATAAAGTGCTCTCGGGAATTTCTTCGTCGATGTGTGTATAAATACGTAAGATGGCAGGTTCAGTCATGTTAGTGCGGTTTTTAATTTCGAAAGTGTTTAGTGCAAGTGATTTTCACGGGGACGAGCTTCTGGAGGCATTGGAGAGAATATCGACGTCTAGATGAGGATTTCAACGCCCGGTGAGTCAATAAATTTACAATTGAAAGTTGACATTTTTCAACCGTCAATATCTCGAGAATGACTGGCGCGATTTCAACAAATTTTATTTCATTTCATGAAAGCACTGAAATGATTCTATTTTTTAATTTTCGAATTTTGCTTGGAAATGATGTAAAATGGTCTAAAACGTAAAAATCCAAAGTTTTAAGGCCATGCGTGTATGAGCGACTGTCCACCTCTGGTAGTCAACTGTTAGAAAATCGAAGAATTAAAGGAGAAACTGATTTCAAAATTTTTCAAATTTTGTCAGGATATAGGTATGAATAAGGATTCTGTCGTAAGGTGCTGCCCAATCGGGCCAGCTGTTTTTGAGAAATCTCCATTCGTTTCTAAATACTTCTTTGCAAATTTTTCGAAAACTGTCTAACCGATTTCAATAATTTTTTTTTCAAAATATTCGTCTCAATGTCCTCTATTTTAATCGATCAAGATATACATACCCGTTCAGGCAAAATTTCCAAGATATCGTAATTGTTCGGTTTTTCGCTCAAAATGCTTGTGCGTACTCTAACTTTTGGAAAAATCGACATATTAACTTCTAATTAGGCATATTTCCGGTTTTCATTAGAGCAGTAAATTTCTATAGTCAACTTGACGGGACGAGAAGGGGCCCGCTTAACAATGAAGAAGAACAATGATCGGACTCGTTTATGAATGTTATTACGAAGTAAAGGCGTCATATGCCATTTGGGTTCCCTATAGGCCGATACAAGGCTCAGAATTGCGTTTTTCCTTCTCCTACAGCCTATAACATATGCATTAAATTAATTTTTTTTGCGATTTCGTTTTTCGCGATTATCTCGGAAACTATGAGAAATAGAGCCTTAAAACCTATTCCATTCGATTCCTGAGGAAATTTGGGTTCCTCAGGGAACTCGAATAGAAATTGGAATAGGTTTCAAGGCTCTATTCCATAGTTTCCGAGATAATCGCGAAAAACGAAATCGCCACAAAAAATTATTTTAATTTATTTTGTATAGGCTATAGGAAGAGAAAAAACGCAATTCTGAGCCGTCCATCTGTCTACAGGGAACCCAAATTTCCTCAGGAATCGAATGGAATAGGTTTTAAGGCTCTATCTCTCATAGTTTCCGAGATAATCGCGAAAAACGAAAGTGCCAAAAAAAATTAATGTAATTCACCTTGTATAGGGTGTAGGAGCTGGAAAAATGCAATAATGAGGCGTCCACCTTCCTATAGGGAACCCAAATTTGGTTTTAAGGCTCT
>NW_021681585.1:0-282 GCF_001412515.2 Diachasma alloeum
TCTCTGTAATAAAAAAATAAAAACTGCGACGAAATTCGCGGCGCTATACAAAACTCAATGGTTTTCCGGCGCAGAGCGCTTCCCCATTAATTTGCCCGCTAATTGAAAAATCGTCTCTTTTCTCCTAATTAATATTAAGGAATGAAACCAATGCTGTTCGATGGAGAATTAAATTCGCCACCCAACAATTTTCGTTTCATTCCTTAATCTTTCTAATGAAAAAATTATAACTGCGACGAATGTCGCGGCGCTATGAAAAACTCAATGGTTTCTCGGCGCAGT
>NW_021681585.1:464-636 GCF_001412515.2 Diachasma alloeum
TAGCGGGGGTTGAAGGATGCGGAATTTAATTCTCCATCGGACAGCATTGGTTTCATTCCTTAATGTTAATTAGGAGCAGAGATACGATTTTATTAGCGGGCGAATTAATGGGGAAGCGCTCCGCGCCGAGAAACCTTTGAGTTTTTCATAGCGCCGCGAATTTCGTCGCAGT
>NW_021681585.1:935-1303 GCF_001412515.2 Diachasma alloeum
ATTTTTTAATTAGCGGGCGATTTGTCGGGAGTCACTGCGCCGAGAAACAATTAGGTTTTTCATAGTGCCGCGACTTTCGTCGCAGTTTTTATTTTTTTATTACAGAGATTAAGAGATGAAACGGGGGTTGATGGATGGGGAATTTAATTCTCCATGGAACAGCATTGGTTTCATTCCTTAGTGTTAATTAGGAGCAGGGATACGATTTTTGAATTAGCGGGCGAATTAATGGGGAAGCGCTCTGCGACGAGAAACGATTGAATTTTTCATGGCGCCGCGACTTTCGTCGCAGTTTTTATTTTTTTATTACAGAGATTAAGAGATGAAACGGGGGTTGATGGATGGGGAATTTAATTCTCCATCGAACA
>NW_021681585.1:7780-18357 GCF_001412515.2 Diachasma alloeum
ATATATATATATTGTAACCGCGTTATCTGACTAGTAACAATCCTGAAAAGGGTTTTAGGGGTGTCAAATAAGGGTAACAAATAGAAGGGGGTGATTTCAATGAAATCACATATATTTCCAGTCAAATTTACATACAGATGGTGAGGCCTTTTGACTCGGATCTAGGGGGAGGGTAAGGCCAAGCGACTCTAACACGCGCAATACCGGGAAGGCTCTAATCAATAAAGAAGGGGGGAGTTGAGTCATGTCTAGGGGCGTCTCGACTCTTACAATAATTATCTCACTGGGGGGGAGAAGAACAAAAATGTGGGCTCACCGCTGGGGGGACGAACCGAGGAGATACGGTTGCAGAAATGGTAACGGGGAAACGGGGAAAAATAGCTCGTACTTACGGGCCCTCTCGATTCTGGGGAACTGTCCGGAGTAGCTCACACCTGGGCCTTCTTGGGGTCCTNAGGACGAACCAAGGAGATACGGTTGCAGAAATGGTGACGGGGAAAAGGGGAAAAATAGCTCGTACTTACGGGCCCTCTCGATTCTGGGGAACTGTCCGGAGTAGCTCACACCTGGGCCTTCTCGGGGTCCTCTCCAGGGAACTTTGAGCCTCCTCTCCACCTCAGGGTCTCCTGGGTTATCTCCTTGATGTGGGATAAGGTCGGAAGTCCTTCGACAATCCTCTTCACAATTGGCAATCCTCTTTGCAATTGGCAATCCTCTTTGCACACTATGTTCTGGTCTTTTGCTGGGCACAATAAGTATAATGCGTCACTCAGGGCAGTCGTGAGATGAGTGATTCTCCTTCCCGTCAACGTCTTCTTCGCAGGGGAGTAGATCGAGGTGGGCCAGGAGCGTAATCGTCATCCGCTTTTCGGGTGCCTGAGGCGAAGGGGGCGTTCTTCGGGGTTTCTTCCTGGGGTGCCGGTGTTCCACCTTTTGTTTTGGGCCGGAACTGATCTCCATCCTGGGGTCTCATCGTTGCTGGTCGGAGGGGGGAGGGGGACGAAAGGGTGAGGTGGGGAGGGAACTAGGGTAATCGTGGGGGGGGGAGATGAGGTAGCCAGCGGTGGCCAAATATATGATATTAGGGGGCAGTGTAGTTGGGGGCGATAAAAGAGTATAGAAATAATAAAAAATAAAAAGGTTGCCTCGTCACAAATGCCCCGGTGGTAGAGAATACATGGGGTGGTCATTTTACCACCCCCATGTTGAACGACATTACTTCTTAGCTTAACTACTTACCAGGAGAGGTGAGTCTGGAAGGAAGGCTCTCAGTTAGTTTTATCAATAGTACTTTATTGTACGGGATATTTCCCCCGCAATTCCCACCATATAAACAAAACAATTCATGTTTTCTCCTTAGAGTACATTAGAGTACATTTTGTTTCGCTTGGGCACGTCACCATCCAGCGGTGAATGGAAAAAAAAACAAAACAGCAACAAGAGAAAGGGAAAAGGGAATATATATAAGTAACTTGTATATGATGGGACGGGGACAGTGTCAGTGACATCTTATGGATGACTTGGCGGTGAGGGTCTAGGGGAGATTGCGGCATTGGGGGCAGGACTTCACGTCGACGTTCCATTGCCCACAGAAGAAGCATCGACGTAGGGGGAGGGGACAGTCAGGGTGTTGGTGGAGAGGGTTGTTGCATTTTCTGCAACCGGTGTATAGGAGAGGGGAGTCACGAGGGATGGGGCTGCTCTGTGGGTATCCAGGGGGTCGTGGAACGTGGGGATGTTCTGGGCGATTTCTGGGTGTCCTTGAAGGGGCTGAGCGAGGGGTATCTAGGGACGGGGGGCGTGGGAGGTTCAAGGACATTAGGGGGGGATGGGTTTGTTGATAACGCCCTTCATCAAGGGTGTTGGTGGGGGGGGGTGAGGGTTCGCCTTGCGGTTGCAGGAGTTGGTGGGGGGAGGGGGGGTATTGGAAGGAATGGGGGAAGGGGTGGGGTTTGGTGGGGGTGGTGGGTCAACAGGGGGCGCCGAGACGGTAGCGGTGGAGGGGGTGGTGGTGGTGGGTGCACCGGGAGTCCTTCTAATAGGGGAGGATGTGCTGGCAGGGAATCTGGAGGAAGATGAGCAGGGGCTAGGGGAGAGTTTCGGGACTGTGTGATGCTCGAGGGTTATCTTCAGGGGTCTAGACGTAGTCGGGAGATTAGTAGGGGCGACTGGGTTACGTGGAGCGCTTGGGGGGTGGGGAGGGATTTCGGTCTCGGATGGGCTGGGATCGAAGTCGGGTGGCAATGGGGTTAAGGTCACGGGGGTTTGTAAGGGGAACTGGGGGAGATTTCCGGGGGCGTCCTCGTCTCCTGGCTGCTGGCTGGGGTGGTCGCTGACCGTTGAGGGGGGTGGTGGTGGCGTCAGCGTCCTGGGGGTCGGAGTGGCTGACCTCTGGAGCTCCCTGGTCCTGAGGGTGGCCTGCTTCTCCCTCTCGGTTTCCTCTCGAGCGGCCCACAGCATCTCCTGCTGCAATATCCATTGGGGGCTCCTGGGTGGTTCCGGAGGAACTGTTTCTCCTCGTGGCACCCGATAGGGTGGTCTGCCGAAGGAGATCCTCCGGTACATCGTTGTCGTTACCTAGGGAGGGTCGAGGGTGAAAAGGTCTAAGGTCAGAAATGTGAATTTTACGGGAGCGGTTGCCATTAGGGTCTTCTAGGTCATACATTATGGGGGAGATGACATTGACAATGATATACGGTCCGTCAAATTTAGGGGCTAATTTTGCGGTAAAATGGGTGGCTGCTTGGGATAGGGGTCTATATTTTTTTAAGACTAGGTCTCCGACGGCAAACGCTTGGTCGGACCAGTTTTTGTCACAATATTCGGCCTGGCGGGCGAATGCTTCGCCCATGAATTTTCGGGCTAAGTCATATAGATGGGTCATGCGCTCTAAGCGGGTCTTCCAGGGGCCGGTGGGGGCAGGGGCATTAGGGGTCGGGTTCGAGGGGGGTCCTACGAGGGGACTAGGGGGAGGAGGGGTGCGTCCCATATTTAGGAAAGCGGGGGAGACTCCGATGGACGTGTGAACGGACGTGTTCAGGGCGAAGGCAAGTTCGGGGAGATGTTGGTCCCAGTTTCTATGGTTTTCTCCAGTGTAAATAGCTATCATGGGGTTGAGAGATCTGTTCACTCTCTCTACGGGGTTGGACTAGGGGTGGTAAGGGGGGGTTGTGAGGTGGGTGACTCCGAGCTGGGTGAGGGGTTTGGCCAGATCTTTTCCAATGAATTCCGTTCCATTATCGCTGAGGAAAACCTGTGGCTTTCCCCAGCGCAAGATCACGTTCTCATATAGGGCTTTCCATATGGATTTGGCATTGGCTTTACGGAGGGGCTTAATTTCGACATACCTGGTGAATAGATCTTCTAGAACAAGGAGGTATCTGTACTGACCGCGACTAGGGGGGAAAGGGCCCATGATGTCGCCGGCTACGGTTGACCAGGGTTCGGGGGTGGGTCGTTCTCCCATGATACCGCGGGGCTTCGTTTGGAGGGATTTATATCTTTGGCATTGGGGGCAGGATCGGACGAACTTCGCCACGTCCCGATAGATCCCAGGCCAATAGAAATATAGGGACACTCTATGGTATGTCTTGTCTATTCCGCCATGGGCTGCATAGGGGCTGTCGTGGGATTCGGCGATAACCGCTTGTCGGAGCCCCGGTGGTAAAACGGTTTTCCAGCGGTTGAGGTCGGGGAGGGTAGGGTCAATCTGGGGGCAGGGTCGGAGGAAGTACAGGGTGTCGTCTGTTACTGTCCAGTCAGGATATTTCGAGGGATGGTTGGTCACGTCAAGTTTCTTCTTCTGATACCACCTGTCGGGGGAGGACTGCATAAGGGCGAGGGCGGCAATGGTACTGGGGCAGACTCTAGACAGGGCGTCAGCAACAACATGGAGGGATCCCTTCCTATGGATGATAGTGGGGTTATAGGATTGGAGCTCCAGGGCCCACCTAGCAACCCTACCAGTGGCATTCTTGAAATTCAAGAGCCATTTTAGACTGGCGTGGTCGGTGATGACCCTGAACTCCGTACCTTCGACATATGGGCGAAATTTCCGGGCAGCCCACAGGACAGCGAGACACTCTCGTTCTGTCACTGTGTAGTTTCTCTCAGCGGGGGTTAGGACTCTACTAGCGAAGTAAATGGGGCGGTCAAACCCGGTGGAGGAGCTGTGATGAGCGTGGTCTGACCCTAGCTCTGATTCTTGGGTCAGAACAGCTCCTATGGCAATGTCGCTAGCGTCCGTCTGTATGGTGAAGGGCTTGGTGAAGTCGGGGCGGGCTAGTACGGGGGTGGAGGTAATGGCTCTTTTTAGTTTATTGAAGGCAGTCTGGTGATCCTCCGCCCATTCCCAGGATTTATCCTTCCTCAGGAGGCCTAGGAGGGGCGCTTTGTCCTCGGAAAGAGTGGGGAGAAATCTGGAATACCACCCAATCATTCCAAGGAACCTCTGGAGCTCTTTAACGTTACGGGGTGGGGGATACTGGGTGATCGGGGCTACTTTGTCGGGGTCAGCTTCTAATCCGTCGCGGGTCAGCAAATAGCCTAAAAATTCTAACCTGTCACACAAGAAGTCGCATTTGTCGGCGTTAATCGTAATGTTATTCTCCTGCAGTCTTTTGATGAGTTGGGAGACGAACCACCTGTGTTCCTCTAGCGTTTGCGTAAAAATGAGGAAGTCGTCCGCGTACTTGAGTATGTTGTTGGACCATTGGGTGGGGATAATCATGTCTGTCAGTAATTGAAAGGTTGCGGGTCCGTTCTTTACTCCGAAGGGCATGCGGGTATATTGGAAGTCCTGGGGGCAGTCCGGGGATAGCGAACGCAGTCTTCTCCTTGCTTTCGTCGTCTAGGGGGATGTGGTAGAAGGCTTGGCTGACATCTATTTTCGATACATATACAGCTCCATGGGCGCAATCTAGTAGGTCCTCTAGGTTCTGCATGGGGAGGGCTAGGTGTTTAGTAACGGAATTAAGGGGGCGGTAATCTGTGCATATACGGTAGTCATTGTCGGGTTTTCGAACGAGGACTGGCCAACTGCACCAATCACTCTGCGAGGGTTCGATGATACCCTGCCTGAGTAGCTTAGTTGCCTTCTCCTGGGCTATTTTCAAAATTTGGGGGGCGTATCTACGGGTGGGGCTACGGATGGGGGGGTGTCCTTGGGTATCGATGTGCATAGTGAGGAGGGGGCATACGTTGGCGACGTCTGGGGGAGGGGTTTATCCAACTAGCAAACTGCTTCCTTAGCGTATCCAGCTCGTCAGATGGGATGACTGCGAGTTGAGCAAGAGTACAAGGGGGAGGGTTCTCCAAATTGAGGGGGGCCGGGGAAGAACTGGGTCCGTCGGAGGGGTACCACACTTTCAAGGGGTGGGCGCGAAGGTGTAAGAGGGGCTTCTCAGGGTTGTCTCGGTGTTTTTTGCTACATTCAAGGGTGAATTCAAGGTCTTGGAGTGCGTTCATCCCGAGAATGCAGTCATAGGCCAGTGCGTTGGTCAAGCGGAAGGGGGTCAGACAGGACTTGTCTCCCAACGACACTTTCATAACCGCGCAGCCATCCAGGGGCTTGGTCTCTCCATCTCCGAGGGTTACCTCTTCTCCCGTGGAGACTGCGTAGTCTCGTAGCCGGGGTCCTATATTAGCATTGAGGAAGGATCTATTGGCACCTGAGTCGACGAGGGTCATTCACCGTAATCGTGAGGAGCTGAGGGGTGTCTTGCGATGGAGTAGAGGTCAGAGGGATAGGGGTATCTGGCACGGGGTTAGGGGGGTGAGGGATAGGGGCATCTTGTGAGGGACTAGGGTGCTGAGGGGTGGGGGAATCTTCCTTCGGGGTGGAGGGGGTCACAGGGTTGGGTGTGGTACTTCCCAGGGGGAGGGGAGCTATTGGATGGGGTGAGGGGGATGGGGAGCTTTCCCGCGTACAGGGGGTGGGGACGGGAGTTCCAAGGAGAGGGGTAGGAGCAGGGGGTTCTGGGGCTGGGGTAAGGTCGGGAGGGTGGCTGGGAGGGTCCGGGTTAGTAAGAGATGTCAACTCACGTTGGGGGGGCTTAACACGGCGTTTCTCAGGTCGGGAGGATCCTATGCGGGGACGTTGACCAGAGATGAACCGAGGGTCTACTTTCCTTTGGGCCTTTTGTAGGCGGGTTAGCGGGGGGGGGAGCTTACAACCCCCCCGCTCCACCGTTTTCCTGGGCAGCGTAGGACTGATACTGGGGGGATGCGAACGTATTCAACTGAGCCTGAAGGGTCTGACGAGGGGCATACTGGTTGTACCGGTGAGGGTACGAGGGTCCTTGGGGCGGGGGATTAGATCGATTTCGTTGATCCCAGTTAGGGGGGGCTTGTTGAGGGAAGCTGGCGCGGGGGTTGGTCGGGCACTCTCTGGCGAAGTGTCCTGGTAGATGACATCGGAAACACAAGGAATTCTCCGCCGTGGCTCCGCTAGCCTCCAGGGTAGTCGGGGGTGATACGGGGTTACCCATTAGCGCAGGGATGGGGGGTCTAGATCCCGGTGGAGGGGAGGGAAGGCGACCTTGGGCGGCTGCTGCGTAAGTGAGTCTAGCGGGCTTTTGGGCGGGATGGGCAGGAGGCATGGGGGGACTCGGGTTGGGGGCTGAATAGTCTTGGGGAGGGAGATAGGGGTTGAGGGCAAATTGTTCTGGAGGGACGTCCGCAGCTCGGATGGGTTGGGCTCCTAGGGCGTGATTTTGAGGAGAAGCCTTCTTTGATTTAGGCACAAGGGGGGTGAAGGCATACGTCGGAGCATAGCTTTCCTCGGCAGAGGGAGGGGGTCTATACCTAGCCGCGTTCATCACCGTCAACTCAGCCTCGTGGGCTCCTGCCAGCAGTTGAGCGTATGTGCTGAATGTATGGCGTTTGATGTCTTTCGAGTACTGGGGGTGTAACTGGGTGTGGACAATGTTTAATTGTCGTTCTAGGGGGGGAGGGGGGTGGAGGTTGGCGAAGAGTCCGCGCATACAAATGATATATTCGCGAACAGATTCCTCGGGTGCTTGGGTGCGACGCAAGATATCCTGCCAGATACTTTCCTCGCAGCCCAGAGGACAGAAGGTGGCTTTGAATGCTAATATGAACTCGGCATAGGAGAGAAGGTAGGGGTGCTCGGTTCGGAACCACGTTCGAGCGTTTCCACGGAACGCTGACGAAAGGGCCCGAAGGGTCTCCTCCTCGGTGAGGTTATTGGCCGCGCAACAATCCTCAATACGGTCCAAAAAATTATACGGGTCCTCGCCCTTGGCCCCCGAAAAGGAAATTCCATCCCTCTTAAAAATGTGGCTGACCTTCAGCTCCCTAGAAGAGGGGTCTGCTGAGGTTTGATCTCTGAAAGTAGCAGTCCTATGGGTAGTCTGAGATAGGGAGGGGTCTGTTGCTGAAGGGTGGTAGGGGGTGTGTTGAGCGTTGGCAGCTAGGGGCGGCATCTGGGTGGGGGCGATAGTCGTGCGAGAAAATGGAGCGTGTCGGGGGGGTTGTGGTACGTCAGTAGGGTGGATATTATGGTGTGACGGGAGGTAGTCCGTTGCGTTGAGTCGTGGGGTCCGTGAGCCAAAGGGAGTTCCTACTACGTAGGTAGAGTGTGCAGGGGGAGGGGAAGGGGGTTCATAAGCTTGNGAGAAAATGGAGCGTGTCGGGGGGGTTGTGGTACGTCAGTAGGGTGGATATTATGGTGTGACGGGAGGTAGTCCGTCGCGTTGAGTCGTGGGGTCCGTGAGCCAAAGGGAGTTCCTACTACGTAAGTAGAGTGTTCAGGGGGAGGGGAAGGGGGTTTATAAGCTTGACCAGGGACCAGAGGGGGTAGGGGGAGCCGTTGGGTAGGATGGGAGAAAGCAGTGGGGAGATTATGGCAATATGAAGGGGTAGTGTAGGAAGGGTGGGAGGGTCGAGCACTGTCCGGGATGTGTCGTGTTATTGGGGGGTCAGGGGGATTCTCGGATGAGTCGCTAGGGTGGAAGGGCCTAATGGGACTAGACGTGAAGGACGAACTGGTGGGCAAAGTAAAAGTGACTCTATGGGGGGGTTGTGTACAGGTCTCGGGGCTGAAATTATGACTAATCGTCATTCCTGATTGGTTCAGACTAATAGGGTCTTGATAAGGTCCTAAGATCTGACCGGTCCTCAGGTCTTTTCTAGGGCGATAGATGAATGAACCATCTGATTCTGGGGTAACATGGAAGCCCACTGTGGTTAGAGGCATGCGGATGGCATCTACTTCCTCGTTCCACGTGGCAGCAGTAGGGCCAAATTTTTTGATCAGTTCTAATCGAACGAACCGGTCTCTTAAGTCACTCCCAACGTCTCCAACAANCATTTTTTTGATTAGTTCTAATCGAACGAACCGGTCTCTTAAGTCATGATACGATCCAAGACAGCAAGCTCCCAATGTCTCCAACAAGACCATCTGGTCACTTGGGTGGAGGGAGTCGTACTGGTGCTCCAGTTGTGTGCGTTGTCGAGCTATCTCCACTAGATCAGGGATGCGCGGGGGTAGATTAGGGGCAGGGAGAGCTGAGCTGATGGGTTAGGACATAGACGGGGTGGTGGAGGTGAAAATCGTGCAGGCGGGAGTGGTCACGATGGTGGTAACTAGGGGAGTGATGGTGCTACTGATAGGAGNGTACTAGGGGCAGAGGGGGTACTTGTGGGGGGAGATTCGGGATGGTTGGGGTCGGGGGTCGTGGTGACGGGAGTCATTGTTTACAACAAAAACGAACCGAACTTTTCATTGGAGTTAAATTAACCGAGGGGTAATTAGCTTAATGGGAGAACACCAAAGAAAAAATAAAATAATTAACTTTATAATACGCGGGGGGGGGGGGGNGTTAGGACATAGACGGGGTGGTGGAGGTGAAAATCGTGCAGGCGGGAGTGGTCACGATGGTGGTAACTAGGGGAGTGATGGTGCTACTGATAGGAGCGATAGCTGCAGGGGGTGGGGGGGGGTCCTTGACAATGACATTCGCAGAGCTCCTGGGGGTTGTACTAGGGGCAGAGGGGGTAGTTGTGGGGGGAGATTCGGGGTGGTTGGGGTCGGGGGTCGTGGTGACGGGAATCATTGCTTACAACAAAAACGAACCGAACTTTTCACTGGAGTTAAATTAACCGAGGGGTAATTAGCTTAATGGGAGAACACCAAAGAAAAAATAAAATAATGAACTTTATAATACGTGGGGGGGGGGNCTAAAAAAAAAAGAATTTGGGGTAACAAATCGAAAGGGAGCTGTTGGGGGTACTCTCGGAGGGATCAGTTAATTAAAAACCACAATTGTTAACAATTGTTGGATTTTTAATTTCGAGAACCAGAAATTCGGGAGTATTTCCGGATTAGGACAGGGGGAGAATGAAGGAATCGAAGAAGATAGTGGAATAAATTGGGCGAAATAAAAATATCAGAGATGAATGAGTGGAGAATGGGATAATCCCCGATAATCCGGTGCCTCGCGACAATGGGGGGACACTGGAAATTGTGGAAAAATAAAGTCAGAGGTAGAAGTGCCACGTGTGACGTCTTCAAGACCGACACTTGGACCTCGACGGTGAATAAGGGCGTGAGGGAAAGGGGGTTTACTTGAAATAATATTTCACCGCGGTGTGATATATATGAGCGATGAGTTTCGGGTGAGATAGATTCAAATTTCAGGGGCTAGCGATGGCAAAAAGGGGGCAGGGGGGAAGATGGGGGCACAAGGGACATATAAAAGAAAGAGAAATACAAGGGAAAAAATATAACCGGAGATAAATAATTCTCCAGGACAAAGAGTTCGATGCCGTGGTGCCGTGACCTTGCGCGAAACCGCAAACACCCGCAACGATGAGCCACATGCAGAGGAATTTGTGCAAAAGTAATATTATCGGGGGGAACTGAAAATGAAAAGTTGAAAAGAGTAAAAAGGGGGGAAGTCGCGTGGGTAATGAGCGCTTGGCCCCACGTTGGGAACTTTGAGCCTCCTCTCCACCTCAGGGTCTCCTGGGTTATCTCCTTGATGTGGGATAAGGTCGGAAGTCCTTCGACAATCCTCTTCACAATTGGCAATCCTCTTTGCAATCGGCAATCCTCTTTGCACACTATGTTCTGGTCTTTTGCTGGGCACAATAAGTATAATGCGTCACTCAGGGCAGTCGTGAGATGAGTAATTCTCCTTCCCGTCAACGTCTTCTTCGCAGGGGAGCAGATCGAGGTGGGCCAGGAGCGGAATCGTCATCCGCTTTCCGGGTGCCTGAGGCGAAGGGGGCGTTCTTCGGGGTTTCTTCCTGGGGTGCCGGTGTTCCACCTTTTGTTTTGGGCCGGAACTGATCTCCATCCTGGGGTCTCATCGTTGCTGGTCGGAGGGGGGAGGGGGACGAAAGGGTGAGGTGGGGAGGGAACTAGGGTAATCGTGGGCGGGCGGAGATGAGGTAGCCAGCGGTGGCCAAATATATGATATTAGGGGGCAGTGTAGTTGGGGGCGATAAAAGAGTATAGAAATAATGAAAAATAAAAAGGTTGCCTCGTCACAATATATATATATATTTCCACACGTATATATATATATATATATATATATATATATATATAT
>NW_021681585.1:18371-18688 GCF_001412515.2 Diachasma alloeum
TATATATATATGAGGACCAGGAGCTGGAGCCATATTCCAACACTCCCTCCCGACTGCTTCTGTGTCCTCCTTTATGAAAAGGTTATCATCAAGTTTACGTACTTTTCTTCCCTAAACAGACAGAAAAACAAGTATTAGATATTCACATTCATTATTTTGTCAACTTGGCGCTTGTGTAATTCAAACGCCACAGGTTTNGAAAAATAAAAAGGTTGCCTCGTCACAATATATATATATATTTCCACACGTATATATATATATATATATATATATATATATATATATATATATATATATATATATATATATATATATAT
>NW_021681585.1:18752-24017 GCF_001412515.2 Diachasma alloeum
TATATATATATGAGGACCAGGAGCTGGAGCCATATTCCAACACTCCCTCCCGACTGCTTCTGTGTCCTCCTTTATGAAAAGGTTATCATCAAGTTTACGTACTTTTCTTCCCTAAACAGACAGAAAAACAAGTATTAGATATTCACATTCATTATTTTGTCAACTTGGCGCTTGTGTAATTCAAACGCCACAGGTTTGGTAAACACGTCAGCCAATTGATGTCTGGAACTTATCCAGTTTACTTTGATCAAATTGAGTTTCACACATTCTTTGATGTGATGGGCTTTGACATCGATATGTCTCAATTTATTTCCCCCACTAATCTCGGCACTACTCGTCGCTGCCTTATTATCGCACCACAATGTCATAGGCAACTGGGGTGGAAATATTAATTTCAGAGAATTAAAAATAGACATCTCTTGACTCGCTTCGCTCATCGCAACATATTCTGCTTGACAAGTAGATAGAGCTACATACGACTGTTTATGAGTTCTCCAAATAATTGAATCACCAAACAGTTTAATTACAAAACCACACGTAGTCAATGATCCTTTGCAATTAGCAAAGCTAGCATCTGAGTATGCTTCAATCACATCAGTCTCACCAGTGTATCTCAGACCTAAAGCGGAAGTACCTCTCAAATACCTCAGTACTCTCTTCACCATTTTCCAATTTTCATCGGTTGGACTCACCTGGTGTCTGCTCAACACATTGACTGCGTAGGAAATGTCTGGTCTTGTCTGTATGGATAACTCAACTACTTCTCTGTATGGATAATTCATTCTCTCATCAGTCATGACATAGATATCACCCGCAATGTCTGATTCTCTCAGTTTGCACTCATGATTAGATGCCTGTGTAGTTAACAGTGGAGTTCTTTGAGGATGTGAATTTTCAAACCCGTATTTAATCAGTAATTTCTGAACGTATCTTTCCTGACTCAATTTTAATATTCTGTTCTCTCGATCTCGTTTAATAGATATATTTAAAAATTCTTTTGGCTCACCTAGGACAGTCATTTTAAATTCAGAACTCAGTGCTGATTTAACCTCATCCAGCTTAAATTTGTCATTACTCGCCATAATAATATCATCTACATATAATAATAAAATTAAGAATTTATCCTCATGACTCAAAGTAAATAAGCAAATCTCTAGATCAGAGTTAACAAGTCCTACACCAAAGGCTACTTCAGTGAATTTCTTGTTTCATCATTTGGGGCTCATTCGAAGTCCATACCGAGACTTTTCTAACTTACACACTTTAATTTCCCTTTCCAGATCAGAATGTGGAGTCTCTTCAGGGATTTCCATGTAAATTTCCTCGTCAATCTCACCATTCAAAACTGCAGTTTTAACGTCCAGTTGACATGTATCTAAATTGTATTTATTGATTATAGTAAATACTGCCCTGGCCAAGTTCATTCTGGATACTGGAGCATAAGTTTCTCTTAGTTCGTAGACATTTCGATCTTTAAAACCTCGAATGACTAATCTAGCTTTATGACATGTCTTGACAGTCGCTTCTAACTTGCGTTTAAAGATCCATCTCGAGTCAATTATATTAGCTTTCTGACCTTTTTGATTACAGATAGGTCTGTTTACAATTTTTCATACTTTATTTTTACTCATCGAATGTAATTCCTCCTCTATAGCAACTGAACATTTATTCTTTTCTACGCCCTGCATGGCATCTTTGAAATTGATTGGATCNATGTCTTGACAGTCGCTTCTAACTTGCGTTTAAAGATCCATCTCGAGTCAATTATATTAGCTTTCTGACCTTTTTGATTACAGATAGGTCTGTTTACAATTTTTCATACTTTATTTTTACTCATCGAATGTAATTCCTCCTCTATAGCAACTGAACATTTATTCTTTTCTACGCCCTGCATGGCATCTTTGAAATTGATTGGATCTGAATTGATATTAGCAAGAAGAGCATGTCATACCTCGTCAGTTGAATTGTCCAGACCTAGCTCACCCTCACCCTGTGATAAACAAGCCAAAAATAATCCAGAAGTCAGACTCGCGTCGATTGGTAATATTGCAAGGTTTGATCCCTGTGCTGTTCCACTGGTGGGTTCATCGACCTCTTTTATCTCTGACCTTGGAGTTACCTTTCTCGGCCTCCCCCTTTTTCTCTTCGGTACTCCCTCCGATTTGGAGGCCTCATCAACATCGCTCGAACCCTTATCAAAATCTACAAACCAATCCTCCTTGTTGATCACTCCTTGAACTTCTGGGACATCTCTCATTTCACATCTCTTGTACTTATCACAATAAACCTTTTTCTCATTAAACCTGACAGGTCTACTTTCATAGAATTTACCTTCTTCTGGTTTCAGCAATATGTATCCTGTTGGAGTGTAACCAACCAGAATACCTCTCACACCTGTTGCCCTAAATTTAGGTCCTACTTTTCTCTGAACTTTTATGTACGCCAAACAGCCAGATCTCTTTATCTGATTAATATCAAAACTATGTTTCGGTGCAAACTCTTCTAATGGAGTTTTCATTTCATTAGATTTGTGAGGTGTTCGATTATACGCGTATACAGCGGCAGACAGAGCCAGATCCCACATGTTTTCTAGCAATTTCGCGTCAAACATATACGTACGGACCTTTTTCTGGATTGTCTGGTTGTATCTTTCTGAGACACTATTATGTTCCGGAGTGTCAGGACTCGCCAGTTGTAATTCCGCACCTAACCTTTTCAACACCTCAACTGTATGCCCTCCGGTAAATTCTATCCCTTGATCTGACCTAAGATAACAGACCTTCGCGTCGTAACCCAGCAAGTTTCTACAACTCCTGACAAACATTTCAAAACCGACCTGTTTCACTCTTCGCTCTCATCGGGTATGCCATTGCAAATCTCGATTTGTCGTCAATGAAGACTGATATAAACCTGTATCCTTTCGGATATGTGGTTGGAGTTATTGGCCCCATTACGTCAGAGTGTATTACTTGCAAAGGTTCTGTTGCCCGACTTCTTATTTTGGGGAATGGCAATCTGTTAAATTTAGAAGCTACACAAACCTCACACTCCATTAACTCGTCAAAAATCACGTCTCTTGATTCTTTGTTATCCGGGAATTTTAATTGAATTGCTTTGAGATATGCCATTGATGCATGACCAAACCTAGCGTGCCACAGTAAAGCTTTATGATTATTACTCCGAAGTTTGTCGTCATCATTCACAAATGTATCAAAAATCTCGTCACTTTCGTAAAGATTCACCTNCACAAACCTCACACTCCATTAACTCGTCAAAAATCACGTCTCTTGATTCTTTGTTATCCGGGAATTTTAATTGAATTGCTTTGAGATATGCCATTGATGCATGACCAAACCTAGCGTGCCACAGTAAAGCTTTATGATTATTACTCCGAAGTTTGTCGTCATCATTCACAAATGTATCAAAAATCTCGTCACTTTCGTAAAGATTCACCTCGTCTGCATTATTTAATTTTCTATCCCAAATTGAGAAATCAATGTTTGAGTGTATGAATGGATCTGAAGTTGTTTTAGGGTTATCTAAACTACCAAGATTTTCTTCTCGTCCAACTTCAGATTGTTTACTCTCTATCGCCTCGGTTGATAATTCTACAATGTGCTCGCCATCCTCAATTGGAATTTCCTTATCCGAAACTTCTTCATCAAGTTTAACTGTGACACTACGCGCCATATATTTTCTTATCTCTGTCTCACCTCCTACCATATTAGCTATAACTCGTCTAGTTGTATTCGTCTGGAATTATTTACTAACCTGACTATACTTATTTATTTCCAAATCTATAATGCAATATGGCTTTTTATACACACCGGAGATAAATAATTCATTAGAATCTGGGTTAAAGATGTCTATTCGTTTGTCGTCCAGATAAATTCCAAGACCCATTTCTGCGAAACTTCTTAATGACAGTAAGTTAGCTTGAAGAGCATCAGCAAATATAATCTCGTCTATCACAAATTTCTTTCCATTTAACAATTCGATTTCTACCTGACCTACTCCCTCCGTTTTCAAGTCCGCATTTTCATTTTTATTAGCACATTTAATCACACCTTTAGTTTGCTCGTCAATCGACTTGAATATTAGCTTCGAATTTATTACGTGCTCAGTAGCACCGTAATCTGCTAGAAATTTAGTGATAAACTTATTTTTCTGGATATTTACACCCACATGCATTGCCTGACCTACACATGATTCATCACTCACTTCCATGTATTCTTCTGAACAGTTCAAAATTGACTTACTCTTCTCTTCGTCATTTGCTCCTGAGGTTTTGCTTGAGTCTTCCCTACTGGCCTTTGTATTGACTTTGGACTTGGAATACCTGTTATCTCCCCTGCCCATTTGCTTATCAAATCTACCCCTTTTGGTACTTCTTGAGTCATTCGCATAATATGACTTTCTCTTCACTGACACAATTGCACGCGCAGATCCACGGAAAACTCTACCCCGCAAACTGTTATTTTTAGCATCTAATTTTGACTGGTATACCTCACCTGATTTTGGACACTCGATGCTGGTATGACCATATTCCTTGCATCGATAGCAAAGTTTTCCCTTTCCTTTACCTGGACAGAATCGACCGACATGACCAAAGCCTCTACACTCGAAACATCTCACACCTTGAGCTGCAAAGTTTGCAGTTCTTAACTCACCGATGTCTGGTTCATCGTTTCCTGATTGCTTCTTCCTGTCTCATAACGGTTTTCAATTAATCATATTTCAAGGGTGGCTTATTTTCTATTTTAGCTGAGGACTGTAACAACTTGTAACGAGATTTTCTCGTTACGGGTTGAAATCCCCTTAAAAAGATACGTGAGCTCTAAAATTGAGACATGAAGCGACATCTAGAGGCGGCTGAAGAAAGCCGGAACTAGATGAACGGAGCGACAAACCGATGAAAGACCTAAGGCATAGCGGTTATGGATGAAACCGCGAACCCTGGAGGTCTGGAGGACGTTACTAGACTATCGCTATTTTGGAATTCGCCCAGCATGTGCTAGGGGAAAAGGGGCCGACGTACAGGCTGTCCAACTGGGTGATTCCATAGACTATGTCAGAGTAGACTAGGGACCAACGGCCAGGTGAGAGGACTGGTGCCCCCGGGATCCCGTCGGGTTGATTGGTGGGGATAGGGTAAAGGAATGACNAAAAAAGAGTTATTTCGTAACTCTTAGAGACGACTTTGTTGTTTCCGGCGATATCCGGCTCGGCGAAACAAATGTCGTGCGCATGGGCCCGTGGGTCTGG
>NW_021681586.1:0-1763 GCF_001412515.2 Diachasma alloeum
GATATGTATTTCTATTTCCCGCACAGGTACAAATAAGATGATTAATCCTTCATCAACAATTATGTTGTTCAATTTAATGTTTTTTTTTCATGAAAAAATGAACTAATATTGTAAACACACATACAAACAGAGAATAAAACGCCAAGGTCGATAATACAGGAACCATTAATGCCTTGCTGGGGGTGGGGTTAGATCATAATTGTTCACTTGAACCTAACTAATTAACAATGATTGTATAAACAATAAAAACATGAAATTCGTAATGTACAAACGATGTCTTTCGGAATTGACCCATAATTTAGCACAATTAAGCAATGTATAGTTTTTTCTGGCTAGCATCATGCCAAAACGTGATTAATTTTTTTAAATTAATGAGTGAATGTACAAACAAAAATTTGCATTGTACAATCATGTACTAACGATGTACAATCGAGTACATAAGGTCGTTTTTCTAATTAGTGACCTATTCCGGCTAAGTACCTGGGGGTCCTGAACTCTTAGGTAAAAACTGAGCCTCAGGCTAATATGAACCAACTGCATAATTGATTGCCTCATTAACTCAAATTATAGGCTTACAGAAAAATGGATTTGGGCAAAAAAATCAGGTAATTATTGCTCATTATCAAGTAATTAATGAAGAAAAATGAGTCATGATCACTTTTGTGATCGATATAAATTATCACTTCAATGATTGAAAAAAACTTCTGTTTTTTTGTAATAAACAGTGGAACCGAATTAATTATGTATGAATTAATCATGTATTGACGGAAAAAGAAGCGTTGACACGTCTCTCAGGAACACATCTACACTCAAATGCTGTCGCCAAACAAACTTGTTTCACGTCGTTGTCCTCCTTCTACGTTGACATTTTCGCTTAACTGAAAAAGGAGAATCATTGTTGAACAGGACCATTTCATTTAAATACGTGATTTTTATAAAGTATGTTTCTCTGTTGTTACCTCCGTATTCTTCATCCTTTTCTGCAGACAAGGATTTCAATTCCATTTTTGATGCTCGCTTAAACATTTCTCCTGTAGAAATTGATAATTTTCAACATGCTCTATGGGGAATCCAAAATTACAATATGATTTAACACTTAAATTCTAACTCACTTGTTACATTGTCCTGCAAACTGATACGTTGGTCTTCATCAATTCCCTTCGATTGCTCTTCGGGTAGACATTGCTTCAGAAATGTATATATTTCATCTAGAGTAATTCTGTAATGAGATGGATAGATATTAATGGATTGGATTCAACTATACTCAATCCACGGATATTTATACAATTGTTGATGTATACTCTTGTTTAGATACATTTTTTTGTGCCTCTAAAAGACACATGTCCCGATTAAACCTTATCTCCATGAGCTTAATTGGTCTTCACAATCGGTAGCCCATTCTTCATTCGTGTCATATTCGTCACTTCATCTCGCAGTATCTCTTGCAAGTTTCCTAGAATTCAAGATGCAATTCTCCTATGAGATTCTCGACATGGGAATTATATCAGGATTGTTTATCCAAATGTAAATGTTTCATACGTATGAAACTTCTCATTGAAGACGGGAGGGGATTTACCCCCGGCTCGAGGTGTGAATTGTCGATTCTAAGCCTCGGAATCATTGTTGGTGCTAATGCAACAATTATGCACCGACACAATTTCTGGAATTCATTCCCATTGATTATTTACATAATCCGCCCAATGACGAAGATCAGGAAATAATTTCTCATAATAAGAGCATTTTTGAGACATTATTTTGATTCC
>NW_021681586.1:2691-5499 GCF_001412515.2 Diachasma alloeum
CCATTGATTATTTACATAATCCGCCCAATGACGAAGATCAGGAAATAATTTCTCATAATAAGAGCATTTTTGAGACATTATTTTGATTCCCTTTTCAACATGATAATGTGGCAGTAGTGAAAGGGAACGCGATAGGTATTTTGGCTCTCGTGGGGCATCATGTAGATCATATTTTTCAAGCAGCTTCTTCCAGTGTTCAGATGATGCCTATAATGACGAAATTAGTATTAAACATTCTTTCCATCTGGTGGAAAACAGTTGAAAGCTCCAATCTAACTTACTTTGATGAAATGAAACCAACACCCCATCAGCCTTGCCAAAGGTAGAACATTTGCGAAAGATTTAAGGGCTGCTCTCTCAAAATCACTGACGATCAATTTAACATTCTTTAGGCTTGTAACCTATTTCCCAATTCGTTCAAAAACGTTTGTATTAAAAGATAGTACAAATATGTCTACGAATATGTGACCACAACGTTCGGGAATATAACCGAACGAATTGGAATGTTTTGGGAAAACGTACCACGAACGTATTGAGAATGCACTATAGTCCATTTAGGTATTCAGGTATGTATTGGCGACGTATCGGGACCCTTGTGATACGTTCTCGAAACGTATTGGCGACCAATTTTTGCCCATTGGGTAGCCCGTCGGTATACCGCAAAAACAGCAGCAAACTAATCGACAATTATTTTACTAATCGACAATTGGTATCAATCCTGACCCCTTTTTATGATAAATGAATAAAATTCTAAGAGAATTAGAATTTAGAGAGAAAAAATTTCCGCTTCACCCAGCCGGGAATCGAACCCGGGTCTCCCAGATACGCGCCGGGCACTCTTACCGACTAAGCTACCGGGAACCACAGAAATTCACTCTCAAATTCACCTCAAACACCGCCTAACCTCCTTTAGGCATTAAAGAATTCTAAGAGAATTAGAATTTAGAGAGAAAAAATTTCCGCTTCACCCAGCCGGGAATCGAACCCGGGTCTCCCAGATACGCGCCGGGCACTCTTACCGACTAAGCTACCGGGAACCACAGAAATTCACTCTCAACCCATCAACGATTATCAATGAATTAGTCAATTATTAATCAGAATGAAAAATTAACCGATTAATGTATTAACTGTTAATCCTGTTCGATTTTTTTCTCAATTATTAAAGAGGAATTAATTGAATCTGGAAATTTCTGATTAACCCGGATGGTGATGAATTTCGGATCCCAAAAAAATCAATTATTTAGTCAATGAATCATTTCTATGGAGAGATTTTCAATAATTTACCATCAATCATTTAACATCATCATTTTACCATCAATTGAAAACCATAATTATGCAATATTCCGATCAATTTTCAATTATTCCAAGACAACTTTCGATGCTTCAAACAATTCGTGATCGAAACGAAATAAACTTTCATTAAAGAAATGACGCGAGGAATTTTTTGATTATTTCATCATTGGATAATTATCGCTGCATATTAGTCAATTATTCAATGATTCGTCAATGAATCTCCAAAGTTATCAAATAATTTAATCAGTGCAAAAATTTATCAATTCTGAGACTTCATCGTGGGAAAATCCCTGGACCGATTCATTCCAGTGGTATTCTGATCGTTAATCTCAATTACATAATTCATTTATGAAAAATCCTTGTCTGAGCAATTTTCAATTTTTTGTCCAGGACACTTTGGAAAAACCACTGGAGGGATTCACTTCAAAATGAAATCAGGTCTAAATTACATGAAGACCTTCCGATTGTGTTATCGATCATCTTGATCGCACAATTCATTCGGAAGAAATTGTCACACCCACACAATAGGTATTTCGTTCAGATGGGTTTTAAAAGTTTTAAACACCTTAAAACATGGAGAAATGGTAACAAAATCTAATGATTCATTTTCGAGGTGATTACAGTAACTACTCGGTAGATTGAGAAGTTGTAAATGGTTAATTTTAATGGGCGATTAACTAGATAATCAAATAATCAATGGTTGAAATTATCCATTAATCAGTTTACTAATCATAATAATAAATAATTAATTGTTGGAATAAACAATTAATTTGATATTTAATAACTTTGTAATTGAATGAACAATTATCAAAGTAATTAGGAAGTGTACATTATTAATTATTTATGGATTGAAGAATCGATCAGTTTTTTGTGATGGTTGAGGATTGATCCGACAATCAGATAATTGGCCATCCTGATTAATGATTATTTGATCAATAAATTAATTTGCGGTTCTCATTCATATATGAAATGATAATAGTAATTACTGTAGGCCTGTAATTTGAGTTAATGATGCCAACAATTATGCAGTTAGCTCCTATTAGGGTCCACGGCTCAGTTTTTACCTAGTTCAGGTAGTACAGCCCTGGATATTTCACGAGAATAATCTTTCCAGTCTTATAGCGCCATCAGGTAACGGAAATTGTTACCGACAATTTTATTCTATAGGTAATAAATGTATTCGATTCCTACAATACCGATGCTGGTTTATCGGCTTGGCGCGTTGTGGACACTTTGTCCTCGTGGACANTTATCTCTGGAGAGAGTAGTCAAAGAGGATTGACTAAAGTAGAGGCTCAGATCTCGAGGTTGGACTAACCCCAAGCCAAAAGTAGTTCGACCCCAACGGAGGGATGCCGCCACGGTCGAATCTGACGGCTGGGCGAACTGCCTGTGCGGGTAATTCGGCAGTAGCAGTCCCGCTGTCACAGGGATAGCTTCGGAGGGTAATTTTTGTCTTCCTCGTCCTCAACATGTTCTTAATGTTTTTCAGGTGATTCATTTGCTGGCTAATTA
>NW_021681586.1:6670-13244 GCF_001412515.2 Diachasma alloeum
TAGGATCGGGCGATCCTAGGGTCTAGCTTAATAATTTGGGGCGGGTTAACCAAGCTGACAATTGTGTCGCAAAATTGCGGAGGTGGTTCCTTCGTGTTGGAGCGGCTTCGCTGAGAGAACGACCGTTTCCATCATTAACCACGACCAGGAGGCAGCGGTACCCTAGACTCATGGAAAGAGCTGGGGATATCAATCAACTGTAGTACGGACCTGTGGTATTCTCTCTTTACCTGGATGGTCTGAAGACCTTGGACAACTAGCGGAAAATGGCTAAGCTGAGGCAACGTTACTTGGGGAACTTTATATTTACATATTTTTTCAGTGATTCTATATTGTATTACTTCAAAATTGTCAACGAGGATGGGGACAAAATGTAAAAACCCGAGAGGGTATACATGTAAAAATAAACTACAAACTACGACAAAGTCATGGGCCAGTAAGAAAAATAATTTTCTTCTCGGCGCACAGTGATTTTTCATCATTCGCCCGCGAATTAAAAATTCACTTCTCCCCTCCTAATTGAGATTGAGGGATAAAAAAAGAGTAGTTCGATGGAGAATTAAATTTACCATCAATCGATCCCCGTTGCATCCCTTAATCTCTGTAACAAAAAAATACAAACTACGACAAATTCATGGGCCAATAAGAAAAATAATTTTCTTCTCGGCGCACAGTGACTTTTCACCATTCGCCCGCGAATTAAAAATTCACTTCGCCCCTCCTAATTGAGATTAAGGGATAAAAAAAGAGTAGTTCGATGGAGAATTAAATTCCCCATCAATCGATCCCTGTTGCATCCCTTAATCTCTGTAAAAAAAAATACAATCTACGACAAAAGTCATGGGCCAGTCCCCCCCCCCAAAAAAAAAAGTTCCTCCGACATTTTTCCTTTTTCCCTGACATTAGGGGTGTGCTCAATAGTGTACAAATGGAATATAATCGAATAATTATATTTTTGGAATTATTCAAAATGGCGAATTATTCGAATTTTTCGAATAATTCGATATTTTTAGAATGGACAATGAATTCTGGAAGTTTGTGAGTGAGAAGTCCTAATTTAGATTAGTATTTTATTTTAGTATTATCGCCCACATAAATTTATCAACTGCAAATGGATCCTGGGCATCCCCTCAACCCCTAAAAAAAGTTTCAGCGAAATTGAAATAAATCAAATATTCGAAATGTGTGTGTTCGGGTGTGAGAAGTTCAAATTTTGATTTTTATTTGACACATAAAATTCTGAAAGTCACGGGAACACATCTTACATGGATGTTCCAACTGAAAATGTATCCTAGGCACTCCCTCAACCCTCCAAAAAAAGTTCCAGCGAAATTGAAAGTGGGGAAATGTTGGAAATGTAGGTGTTTGCGGGTGAGAAGCCCAAATTTTGAGTTTTATTTGACAAAAAAAAAATTCTCACCCGCAAGGGATCATAGCCCACATGAATTTTTCAAATGGAAATTGATCGTAGGCACCCTCTGCACCGTAAATTAAATAATTCGAAATGTCGAAAAGCAGACCATTCTGCTCCGTCCCCCGCGAATAATTTTTAATTTCGGATGCACTGATTTCGCTTGATTTCGGACGATTTCGAATGATTTCGGAGGTGATTTCGGACAGCCGAAATCCCTTGATTTCAGAGATTTCGGCGTGATTTTGGGCCAGACTGGCACCATGATTTCGGGAGTGATTAGCCCCTCGATTACATGTTTTTAGGGGCGGCAAATTTGTTTTAGTGTTCAACCTTTTTCGACATTTCTCGGACCACCGCCTAATCACCTTCCACTCCTTTGAACGACGATTTAATTTTCTAACAACTCAACAAAACATCATACTGTCAAATACGGCTTCGTCAAGGTTCAAATACCAGTCGACCTCCAAAATTAATCAAACATTTCCCTCATGTTTTCCTGCGTGTGAACGATCAGGATAAGTTCTGCAAAACTTCTCTCTCTCGTTGATACGTAACAACACAATCGGGAGAAATTCGATAATGTTGGAGGTCTGGTGGTACTACTGATTATTCTGCACCATTTAAATCTCGACCAATAGGAGCATGGAATTTGACATCACGTGGTGCATATGATGTCAATAATTTTTTGGTAATACCATGGCTATTGCTAAGCAATAAACAAACGTTTTCCGTAACAATTTAACCCGAGACAATTGAAGAAACATCAAAGAGCAGTGACACTAGTGAAAATGATTGAGAAAAATAAGACGATTTAGAGGAAAAATGCTTCATTTTGCGACGAAAAAGTCAAATCTCAGTGATCGAGATTTTAATGGGGGGAATAATCCGCCGAATACCCCTCGTACTTGAAAATTAATCGAGTATTTCCCTTCAATTTCCCTGATCAGCAACATGTGCATGCAGTTTGGCATAAAATCCCTCCCGCAAGCGCTCGGGATTCTGATACTGCCAAACTTCATGCACATGTTGCTAAGTAACGAAACTGTCGGGAAATACTCGACAATTTTGAAGTACTCGGGTTATTATAACCGAGATCTTTTTAGTTTAAGAATTTCTTTTTCGAGGCCACAAATGGCAAAATGATTGAAAATACAAAATCCGCGGGCTCTGAAAATAACGAATCAGGGACTTTAGCATTTATTGAATGCAGATACTGCGCAGATACTCTTGGCGATTCTGATTGACTTCCTGTCATCAAGACGTATGTTTTTTTTTCAGTTCAGAAGAGTGGCTCGATAATATTGGCAATGAGGAGCTGCGCAAGTTGACCCCCAAAGAGCTAGGGGAACGTCGGATTTGTTCCGCTCATTTTAAGGAGTCTGATTATTTTTTCGTTGCACCATCGAAAAAGAGGCGACTTAAGGTCGACGCGAAACCCTTCGATGTAAGAAACGCAGTAGGAAATACCACCCCAGCTTTACCTAATAATTATTTCAATGAATCTCAGAATGTGATTCCTGCCCTCCGCGAAGAGCAGCACAATGCTCAGTTTGACACTGTTAGCCCTGTGGATGCAGCACGATTGAAGCGAGAATTACACGAAATATACGGGAAACTCGAAAGACAACACGTAGAACTCGAAAATCAACGCGCAGAAATAGACCAACAACGCATAGAACTAGATAAACAACGCGTGAAATACCCCGAACAACGCGTACTTTACTACAAACAACGTAAACAAATTAGTTTTACAGCGGAAAATTTCGCGTCGCAAGAAAGCTAAACCAAAGAAACCGAAGCAAGTAACAGTCGACGAAGTGATTGCCGGCGCAGCACAGCATTTAAGTGGGGAGGAGCTTCGCGCCGTTAAAGTGCAACTTCGACATTCGCGAAGACGCGCGTGGGTGCAAGATGAGCAAGAACTCGCGTTACAGATTTATTCTAGGGGACCGAGAGTTTATCGATTTTTCAGGAGAAAAAAAATTATGAACTTACCGTGCCTTACGTTAGTCCGGCAATGGATGAACGAGACTATAATTACTCCTGGATTCAACTCAGCAGTTTTCGCGAAATTAATGGAAAAAGTTAAGCAAATGCAGGATTTCGAAAAAGAATGTATTCTTATGTGGGATGAAATGTCGATACGCGAATTATTAGCATACGACTCGCGTCTGGATTGAGCAACGGGTTTCGAGGATTTAGNTTAGAATACGACTCGCGTCTGGATTGAGCAACGGGTTTCGAGGATTTAGGTGAATACGATCGATCGAATAAAATCGGGAACCACGCGTTAGTATTTGTTATTCGAGGACTACGATCAAGTTGGAAACAACCGATTGCCTATTTCATTTCCAATGGTACAGTTCGCAGTGAAATCCTTAAGTGCATGATTGATGAGGCTATACATCGCGTCTTTGATTTTGGGCTTCGGATAAGATTTTGTGTGTGCGATCAAGCCCAGACGAATGCAACCGCCATACGTGCTTTATTCACAAAACCATCTGAACAAGCTGGCGTGAGCTTATAAGAGGATGCACCTTTCTATTTGTTCGATGGTCAAAAAATCTATTTTGGCTTCGATGTTCCGCATCTCCTTAAAGGACTGCGGAATAATCTCTTTATGAACGATTATTTGCTTCCACAAGCAAATTCTCGCTCGGATTCATGCCCTCGCAAGGAGGAACGAATCCTTCCTGATAGGAGATATATTTTCTTCGATGAAGAGATCCTCCCTGATCAACAACGCGTTTTTTCCGAAGAAGAAATGATTTTTGAAGAGGAAGGCATTATTTACGACGAAAAAATGTTTCTTGAAGAGGATGGCATTCTTTCCGACCAAGGATGGCAGGTATCTGACAAAGAGAGTGAAATTCCGACAGTACCAATTTCTTGGGGGGCAATACGGGAGCTTCGTGACTTAGAAAGAACATGTGTGGTTCGGGCAGCCCCGAAATTGACTGACAGACATGTCGAGCTTAATCGTTTTTCGAAAATGAATATTTCAATGGCGGCTCAAATTTTCAGTCATTCAGTAGCACAGGCCCTTCGCACAGGTCACGTGACTGGCGAATTGAAACATCCATCGTGTTCTCCAACTGCCGATTTTCTAGAAAAAGTAAATAGACTCTTCGATTGCCTCAATGCACAAACTCATAAGGATTCAAATCCATTCCGTCATGGGTTATCGGTTAACGACACGCGTGTAGAGGACAGTTTGAACGCAGCCGTCGATTGGCTCGGTAAATTAAACGTTAAAAACGGAAAGAACCCGCCCACCTTTAAGAATTTTATATTTAGGATCAAAAGTATTCTAGCTTTATGGAACGATCTCCAAGCAGAAGGTGTACCGTATCTTCTGACTGGACATCTCAACCAAGATCCTATCGAAAATTTATTCGGTTCTTGGCGTTCGCAGTTCGGTAATAATGTCAATCGATCGGCCAGACAAATTCGATTTTGTGCGCAATGTTCCTCGAAGCTGTGATATCACCTCCAAAAGGTGCTAATTGCCAAGCTGATGATACAACTTGTTTATTGAACAATGCCGCAACAACATCCAGCGGGACGAATATACCATCACTCAATAAACAAGATGTCCGATNCAGAATGTTATATTTAGGATCAAAAGTATTCTAGCTTTATGGAACGATCTCCAAGCAGAAGGTGTACCGTATCTTCTGACTGGACATCTCAACCAAGATCCTATCGAAAATTTATTCGGTTCTTGGCGTTCGCAGTTCGGTAATAATGTCAATCGATCGGCCAGACAAATTCGATTTTGTGCGCAACGATCTATGTTCCTCGAAGCTGTGATATCACCTCCAAAAGGTGCTAATTGCCAAGCTGATGATACAACTTGTTTATTGAGCAATACCGCAACAACATCCAGCGGGACGAATATACCATCACTCAATAAACAAGATGTCCGATATGAAGCTTTACCTACTCCAGACGATACGGAAGGCGATTTTGAATTTGAACCGGTTCAAATGAGAATAGATGATGTCAAATCTTCGAGCGAACGTGCTTCCCTTAAGAAAAATTCAATTCGGTATGTAGCTGGTTCTATCGCGCAAAAGTGTTCGAAATCATTTCAATGCGAGAATTGCCAATCTTTCATGGCGAAGGGTAGCAAGGAGCTTGAAGTTTCAAATGAAACGTTAATATTCTGGAGAGCTTATGAAAGCAAAGAGGGGGGACATTTCGGGAAGCTAAACGTTCCGACCACCGAATTTAATCACGTGATCTCGGCGGGTTTTAAAATATTTGAGAGTACGATCAAGCCTAATCTACACAATAAAAAGCTCCAGGGACATTTTCGTAGAATTTTCACAGAATGGCTTGAGCGCGAATATATTGAGTGGTTCACAGATGTTGCGGAAACGCCGTGCACGAATCACCGGGAGTTTTGTATCAATTTTTTGAGTCGATGTGTACTATACTACAATATGAGGTGGCTATCGCAAGAGATCAAAGATGCACCGAGAAAGAAGAAAAGAAAGTCCGAAAAAAAGGCTAAACAAAATCCTAAACTGAAGATTTTTGAACATCGATAAAAGCTGGGGTTGGTCGGATACATAGAGGAATTTTTCATTGATGCATGCATGGAAAATTCGCCTGTGGAATTCCATCTTCCATTGTCCACCTGTGTTTCATGCGTTTGGGTATGTATATATGTAAATATGTTGTTATGTAAATATGTAGATATGTACATATGTTCTCATTACTTCAATAAAGATAATAGACAGCTTCTATCCCACCCTCCCTTTCCCGTAATATCCTTCCCCCCCCGGTGGAAGATGCTTCACCACCTTCTCGCGGTTTCCACTGAACAATGGTAGAAAATTTATGTTTCATATCATTGACCGAGAGTGAGGCAAAACTTGAACCCCTATCTCAATTGTTTCCTCTGTTACCCATTAAGTTATTCCGTCGCACAGCTATTAGAAAGGGATGAGGTAAATTTTCAGGATAGTGAAACAGAATGCGATTTAGAGAGAATAAATCATGAAATTTCAGGTTTGACTTAAAATGCAATGAAAATTGTTCTCACTGGCCCATGACATTCATGGCAGTTTATATTTTTTTGTTACAGAGATTAAGGGATGAAAGAGGGTTAGTTAATGGAGAATTTAATTCTCCGTCGAACTGTCCTTTTTT